>NC_071265.1:24440853-24570853 GCF_023375685.1 Ictalurus furcatus | reverse complement strand
CAATAATTCTGAATGTGACTGTACAAATGTGAGCTGAAATACAACGTTCTAAGTCTACTGTACTGTGCCCTATATTTAATGTCTGAGCAAGGAAACTCTTCTGTGTTACTGTCACAATGCAAAGGAGCAAGCCAAAACCAACACATTGCTGGAAAGCATCTATTTGTTTTCTTTCCGAAAATGAACGGTTCAGTAATCTCAAGCCCGCAGCTGATTGGGTGGCTTCGAGAGAGCGAGAGAGCGCGAGAGATGGGGGCGGGCGCGGCACAGTGGGCGTGGTTTCAGTCAGCGCGAGTCCATTCTTGTTGGGTTGGAGCGCGCGGAGCTGGATTGTGCGCAGCGGGTCTGTGAACTGCGCTCTCACTCTCTGCTGTTCGGATACTGTGATTCTTTCTGCAGCATGGGTGCACATGAAAAGCGCTACCATCTGTGCAGTAACCTTCTCCTTTTATAAGCCGTGGAATTTGCGTTTCTTCTGCCACTTTGGATGGCATCCTGAGCGAGGAGGAGCCCCTGTGTGTGTGTGTGAGAGAGAGAGTGAGAGTGTGAGAGAGAGAGTGTGTGTGTGAGTGTGTGTGAGTGTGTGTAGCGTGAGAGTGTGTGTAGCAGCAGAGCGTTTCAGCCTCCCAGAGCCTGGGTTTAGCTCTTTAGCTAGATAAGGGAATGAGCAAGGGCAGGTGTGCACAAGGGTGAGTTTACAGCTGCACTTTGTTTTTGGACAAAAGTAACTGAGATCGGAGAGAGAGAGAGAGAGAGAGAGAGAGAGAGAGGTAGACGCTCAGTTTAACAGGAGGGACTCAGTAATAAAGTCGTGAAATCAGAAGAATAAGAAAAACGCTTGCAAGCTGTGGCAAGGAGCAGAGAGCTTCTGGTGCAACATCTCATCTCACTGGATCCTACGTTTAATACCTCAGGGGGAAAAAATGTCATCGCAAACGAAATACAAGAAGGACAAGGAGATCATTGGGGAATATGAGACGCAAGTTAAAGGTATGTGACAGTCGTCCCATGTATGAAGTTTGATGCAGGAGCATCATTTGCTCAGAGATTAGATGCATTGTATTGGGCTGATTACTTGCAATAAATAAATAAATAAATAAATAAATAAATAAACTCCCCGATCATGAATGCCTCTGTACATCAATCGTGACTAGGCTAATCTCCTTTAGCCTTGATGTGGTGCTCTCTGCATTGAACCTGAACCCGGGTAACGCCTCATCTCTGCTTGCAAATCCGCCCACCCCTACACTTTTTTTTCTCCCTTCTTCTTATTTGTGATTGAAGTTCCACTGCATTTGAATCGCACGTAAAATCCGTGCTTTTGTGCAATGCATTGCAATGCAATCCAGCCAACATTTGTAGGGAAACATAAAGCGATACCCATTTTTTTGCTTGTTTGTTTGTTTGTTTGTTTGCAATTAGAGGATAATCGAGGAGGCTCGGCTCCTTGTGCAGGGAAGCAGAAATGCTGCGCGCGCGCCTGCTGAACCCCCTGACCGCCATGAACATGGAGATAAACATATGGTTAACTGTCCATTCTGGGGGTTTGGTGTCGATGAATGTCTCAGAAGCAGCCGGAGTGAAGGCTTTGTTGCTGGGTAGAATGGAGTATTTCAAGCTCCTTACACACAAATGGGTGGAACTTGGAGGCGAGTGTACGCGGGGTTACTTTCTCCTTTTGTTTACGGGATAAAATACAGCACTGACATATATACCGCAAATGGAAGGGTAGTAAATAAACATGAGAGCCTCTCAACACGACGTTTAGCTGGGATACACTGTGTGTGACAGTATACTGAATGCGTTACAGAGTAGAAATATTCTTAAGTATACTACACACACACACACACACACACACATACATACATACATACACACACACACACACACACACACACACACATACATACATACACACACACATATACGTACATACATACACACACACACACACACACACACATAGACATCCATGCATATACATACGTATATGGGGAACATTATGTGCTATCTGTTGTGGCAGCGATGCCCACAACGCCTTGTTGTGGTTTTCTTTTTCTATCTTATTTATTTATTTATTTATTTATTTATTTATTTAAATTAACTCAATAATTACCTCCTAAATATTCTGTACTGTGTAGTACATACACAATGACGCTGCCATACAGAGCAGTACTATGTATTTACAAAGCTGCAGCACTGCTCTAATTTGGAAAACAATCAACGCACTGGCTTGCTAGCTAAAAACGATCTTAGCTAACGATCATAATTTTATACCTGTTTGTTTTTTTTTTTGTAAATCATTTGCATGCCATGAAAGTTACAACCTCACTCCATTCAATCACAATATTACCCATTTATAGTAGTCCTGACTTTTCCTCTCAGTGCTACAGCTCCCATGAGCTGTACCAGCACAGATAACTATGAATGTACTGTATATTGTCTGTAAGGCTGTAAGGATATACCGTGTGACAACATGATATGGAAATCTGAAATAGTTATACTGTAGTAACCTGATGTGAAACTGTAGATAACAATGCCATGGTTACAATGCCAAGAACATACAAGTTGGTACATTTTAGAAAATTATATACTATTGTGAGGAATAAAACACCACGGGTCTTGCTATTATAGGAAGTTATTGAAAAAGGGGATGTTGTGATGCGGTCCAACACCAAGCAGAGGGCCATTTTCCTTCCCAATAACAACAATTATTTATTTATTAGTTAATGACATTATTTATTTTTTACCGTTTATAATTTAATGTTGTGGAACATCTGAAAACAAGTTAGTTCCTGCTATTGCTTATGTCTGGCAGCTATAAACAGTTGTTCCCTCACCTCACCCTTGCCATGTCATGTTACTGGGAAACCGGAAAGTACAAAGCCCTATGTCATGAAGACTTTCCTGTGGTGGAAAACTCACTGACTGATACAAAGGTCTGACAGCAAGACTCCTTCCTTAAATGTTAAGCAAAAATCCCCATACAGAAAGCGTTTTTCTTTCTGAAATAACAGCACAAAAGAAATCTGTTTGCTATTAGTCTTAGATTATGTCCAACCATTCAAGTCCCTGTAGTTTCGCTGTTACTATAGAAACAGTAATGTACTAGAATGAACGTTTTAATATAAACCTATTATTTGAATTATGGCCAGTACTTATTGTCAGAGTAGTGCTGTTATTCAAAATTAATCAGCACCATCTGAACAATTAGATTTGAAAATTAAACAGCACTGTGGTATGATGAATGCTAAAAGCAGACTGCTTAACAAGTCAGTTCAAAATATTTTCTTGCATTCACCCTAAACTGCCTTTGAATGCATACACATTATATACCATTTCATGTTGTCCTCAAACAGGGACGGTGATACACCAAAAAGGGCAATATTATGCTGTACAGTTGTCATACTGTCATGAATTTCTATATTGGTCTACCCTTAATTTTGTGTTTCAGTTAGTATTTAATTATAATTTAAAACCATCCTCTAATACGGTACTGAAAATGTGCCTGCTGGTTGCAGCAGTTCTCAATTCAGCCTTTCAATTTTGTGAATGAGCTAAACACAGAGATGACCGTGCTAAAGGCCACACTGCATTACACACTGGCTCTAGCCATGTTCTAAGGATTATGGAGCTCTCCAATTGGATTTTAGCTTGAGTAGCATTTGATAAATGGATCTTTTTCCCTTTGGGACTTGTGTAGACCGCATGCATGTCAACCTATGAAACACAGGCAGACCTAATTCATCTTAGAATTGCGTTGCTGTTTTTTACAATGCACATGTCAGTTGGTGCATAAAAAATATTGAATAAACTACATTAACAGTGGGTCACCCAAAGAAACGACAAGATGGATACAGTGAATATGACACTGATATGTTAATATTAGAGATGCACCGATGTATCGACCATTGCTGATAAAGGCAATTATTCACGCTATCAGCCATAGTATAAAAGCATCTGATGATCAGGGCCGATTACATCCTGTCAATCAAAAGAGGGTGGGAAAACATTGATTTCGTGCTGTGTGTAAAGATGATGTCTCTTGTGGAATGACGACAAAACTGCAGTTTGTAAGCTCTGTAAGCTCTGCACTGCTAAAATTTTACACCGGACGCTGCAGCGGTGAAGCGGGAGTTTCGGTGTCGAGTTAAACATTTTTTTTGCTGCGCTGCTCGAGCTGCTCGTGCTGAATTAAAGTACACTTTTGAAAGATTTAAATGAAGATGAGTTGACAAAAAGGTATATATTGCACAGAAAAATATATTTGTAGTATGTTTCATATCCATTTAATGTTAATATATAAAAAAGTTGATATATAATATGACCAGTTTGATGTTAATGGTGAAGTAGAAATGCTTTTGTTTGTGGTGAGTGAATGTGAGACTAACAGAAGTTTTTTTTTTTTTACAATTCAGTCAATTAATTCTGTTAATATGAATTAATAACATTCAATAAGTTAAGAAATCTTACTTTAATCTTCAGAATTTAGTTCATGTGTTAATGTTAATTAGAGTAATGTGTTTTCTGTTTATGAGACCAGTTACTGTGAAACAACTTGTTGAAATGGAGAGAATAAAGTTTTTATTTGTATTGCTTTCAGAATTGTGGAATTAATTATTATTCATTTAAAAGAAGGCATAAAAGCCAGAACTATCGGTATCAGTTATCGGTTTCGGCCGATATCACTCTGAATAATCGATTATTGTATCAGCTGAGAAATTTAGTATCGGTGCTTCTCTAGTTAATATATTTATGGGAAGTCTCCAGAACTTTCATGATCAGTGGTGACCATGGGAGTAGTGCTCTGTATCATAATGCCAAGGCATAAACATAGACAGGAATACTTGTTAGTGATAGGCAGTGTAGGCTGCAGTCAACTGTGCAGGTCAGAAAAGAAGTCTGTTTGTCTCAATAGAACCCCCCGATGCCACTATCCTTTATGTGGTTAAATGAGGCAGTGTCTTTGACGTTTTCTGATCAACAGAGCCAGCCTGTCATGGGCCACTGATTTATAAATCAGCATAGCGTGGTTGTTTAGAGTTAGCTAGAGAAGCAGAACCAGATTAAAGCAGGCTGTATATGTGAAAACGATACTTCCTCTTTATGGACATTTCATACGATATGAAGAACTTGGATTTGTCCACCAGTTCCTTGTTGTTATGTAGAAGCCCCTGTGAATTTCCCAGAATTCCTCTGCTTGTTGTTGCCAAGGTCTTTCATCTGCCAGGCTCTCTGCTGGATGCTTTGAGAACACAGACAGCTTTATTTACTTTATGTACTTGAAATGAACTGATTATTAATTGAATACACTGGATTTCACTGGATGTGCTCTATAAAGTTTAGTGATACAGCTTCCCAGTATGACTGCAGGTAGTAATACACCAAAAAGTGCAATAGTAGGTTGTACAGTTGTCATACTATGAATGATTAAACTGCTCTACCTTTAATTGGGTGTTTTAGTTAGTACTAAATTATCATTTAAACCCCTCTTCTAACTGAAACTACTGAAAATGTGCTTTGCAGCAGTTATCAGTTCATCACCTTCTTTAACAAAGTGTGACGGATCCCACAAGTATCTTTATGTACCTGAATATCTTTCTGAATGTTTGTTTATCCCAATCTTGACACTAGCAGCTTCTTAAATAAACACATCGGATTTCAGACAGACACAATTTCATCGTACATTCTCTAGAAAAGCTTAGTGATACTGCTGCGGAATGACTGCAGCGTTCAGAAATTGAAGAGTCTTCAAAGCTGGTTTCAATTTCTCAGCACAGCAGTACCAGTCTGACGAGGTCAGTGACAATTGGTGTACCAAAAAAGGCTGCACCACAATAGTCATTGCAAAACTTCACCCACTTCAACAGGTCAGGTACAGGCCGTGCTTGTTATCACTGGGGTTTTTAGAAATAGCTGTGAGTAATGTAAGACATTGGATATGTAGTATATGGTGAAGGTGAGTACAGCCAGTGAGGGTTGGAGGTGGTGAAATGCATATATCACATACATTTTTCTAAACAGGAGGCCAAGAAAATAAAATGAAAGAAATATTGTATAAAAAGCATGCACAGGTTGAGAACATCAGTGTTAAACCAGTACACACATGCACTTTATTTCGCTTAGCTTTGTCCGTTTTTCAAAAACCTGCGTGTTCCCGATTCTGAAAAGATCATCTTTCATGTGCAAGCTAATTAATCCACCTAGTAACCTTTTTTTGCAGCCGGATCGTACCTTGGTCGATGTATGTAGTGCATCAGGTGGTAGTTATAACAGTGAAGTGTGTCGTATAGCCGTGAAACACTTTAAACATACAGTACACTGCAAAAGTTTTAGGCACAGGCAAAGAAATGCTGTAGAGCAAAGATGCCTTCAAAATAATTAAATTAAATGTTTCTAATAAATAAATGAAGTGATATATATATATATATATAATAAAGAGCAGTAAACAGTAGTAAATGAAATAAAGTCAATATTTGGTGTGACAAAAAAATTAAAATAAATAAAAATAGTAGTCTCTGGTACAATTAGTGCAGTTTTATAAAGAAATGAGCTGTGAGTTTTATTGAGCATCTTGCAGAACCAGCCAAAGTTCTTCTGGAGACTTTGACCGTCGCACTTGCTTCTTATTTTTGCTGCAAAACCCAGCAGCCTTCATTGTGTTTTTTGTCTGAAAAGTGGTTTCTTACATAATTTGCTGCTTTCTTTACTGACATGCAAACATTTTTCTGTAACATTTAATTTTGTGCTAGAAAAATAATGATTTGGGAATCTAAAATATTTTTTTGTACTGACTCGATAATGTAGAAGTCATACAATAAAAAATCTATAACAAAATTTGTACTAAAAAAATAGGGTGCCTAAAACTTTTGCACAGTACTGTAGCTATTGTACATACCAAATGAAAGCATTTGGTTTGTGAAAGTCAATAAGGAGTGAGTGTTTTTCTCTTTTTGTGTCCACCAGATCCAACTGAACAAATCACCATATCCAATGTGTAATGTGTTAAAGCATAATATCACAATAAAACAGTGAGAAGCAATGTTGGATCCCATTACTCTGTATATTTACATATAAAGTCATGTTGAAGCATTTCCTGAGTCTCCACTGTTAACATCTCATTCTCTAAACTGATGACATCTGATCTCAGTCTCTGTGTTTATGGTGATGATTTTGGTTGTAATAGCTTTGATAGTACTATTTATCTTCTGCCTGTCAATTAACTTGCATGCGTTGTTGGGCTTATGAACATTAAATTATGCAGTTAGCATCAGTGCTCGCAAATGGTGCCCAGTTCCTGTTTAATTAAGCAATGTTCCACATGAGACCCGGGGGGGGAGGAGAGATAAGGGAGCAGTGTGTTAATGGTAATCCAATGCAGATTCAGCCTCGGCTGTTTTAATCACAGTATACTCGCCAAACTTAAATGGAGAGATTTTCTATATCTGCATAGTTTCAGAGGCTTTATGTATGAAATTAATGAAATAATAAAAGAAGTATGTAAATGTGTGCTAAAATTTAGGAAATATAAAAAATGTTGAATTTGAGAGAAGATGGCGATGAAAATCAGGGACTGTCCTTGGCAAGTGTGCTTGAATGTTTGCCTGTGTGTGAGCTGTGGTTGTTTCATGACTTCAGCTGATAATGAGATACAGCTTTATCACACAGAGTGATTGTGGATTTGCTGGGTTTGCATGTGCAAGAGTCAGCAGTAGAGCTCATCGACGTCATCACGCCTGTCTAAATGATGAAGTATTTCCAACACTGTTATTCACAAGCAGATTCAAGTCTGCGATGCAAAGAGATTAGGACTGTAACTACTGAGTATATTTATCACAAAACAATTCTATTTAATCAACACAGAGGTGCGGCATTAAATAATGTTGTCCTTACGGTTCCAGTAGTTTTGTAACGATATATTTGGGAAGCTTATTTTTTGTTAAAGGTTGTATAGCAACAAAAACTATTGAAATAATGGCAAAATGCCATTATCAGTCTCATTGCTTTGTCCACATCTGTTAGTAGGTCAGTGGCTAGATTTCCTGTCTGTCCAGATATACTAGTTTTTATTATATAGGTAGTCATTGCTCTGAGTGGAAGAATCTGATTTAAAGCCATGACAGAATGTTTCTGCATTGCAACAGTTCGATTAAGTTTAATCAGTGTATACAATCATTAGCTTAGGTTGCTGAACCACTGAGTGAAAGCTCTGCTTCTGTTTGTTGTTCGTGGTTAAGTGAAAAATTGCAAGTAATTTTTAATGTTTTTGTATTGTATAGGCTTTTTATATTGTATAGTACAGTAGCATCAATTGTTCTGCTTAGTTTTAGCTTTAAATTAAGCCAAATTAATGATTTGTGTCATTATCTGTTTACATAAATAACTTTCCACTCAAGTCTTAAACAAAACGTTTTATTCAGTTATATACCTTTTTGAAAAAAAAACAAAAACCCATATAACGTTCAATACATTGACATTCAGTATCTTAAATGCAAAAACATTTAGTCAGTTTAGTTCTCCCCTATGACATGACAGCCAACAATAGGGGAGAGTGAGGGCTAAAACCCGTTCCCTCAAGACACAGCATCTTTTCTAACTGCTGTATCACAGGGCAGCTGAACACGCTTGGAGGAGAGCACTAACTGCTGATTCCATATGTGAGCTCACAGACTCCTATAGTCAGTTATGCTTTGTTGAACTTCTGGTTGTTGATGGGTATGAAATTGTCAAGATTCACCAACAATAGAGCCAAGACTTAAAAAAAAAAGCCCGTGTGCGTGTAAAGGGCCTGAGCAGTCAGTGAGAATTTTGGAGTGTGCGCGGACTGTGGAGGAAGGAACACATCAATTGGCAGAGTGCACTAGCATTTAGCCGGGCATGCATATTTCAGATATTCACAATAAATCTATTTTTCATCTTACATTCACCCATTTCTCAGATTTGTTACTCAACATTGTCAAGAGTCCTCATATGAACTGGTGATTGAAACGGAGTATCCGTTTTATGAATAGCGGATGTGTAAATCATTATTTTAGCATTAGCGATAAAATATTATTACTTTTAATGTCATTGTTGTTGGAGATATGAGGTTGCCATTGCACACGGAGGTCGCACATACTCTTTAGTATAGTGTCCTCTTTGTGTGTGGCACAGATCAAGTCCATAGGTTAATGTTCCATTGATTTATGGACAAAAGAAATATGTGCAATAGTTATCAATTCACCAATATGTAAATAGTTCGACCAATTTTTATTTGATTCCTGATTGATTATCACCCTATAGAAAGACATGCATCCCACACATATGTACCACAGTTCAAGTCAATCGGACCTACGGTTCATGAGGAGACTTTTTTTTGTATTTTTCAATGTACTAGAAAATCTGTCATGGCGGACTTTACGGGTCCCAATGGCTTTTTTGGTCCCCGTGAGAAATAATGCATGTATATCAATCTTCGGACATTTTGGACTTATTGGGTGGAAGGAAAATCACATACACTTTGGGCGTGGCCTGTAGCGCCACCTATGGGCTCATGTGGGGCATTTGTGGTGTGGGAGTTACTCGTGGCCTGTAGTATCAATGTGCCTTTTTAACATTCAGATCTTGACTTACTGGGCACTTTAGGAGGATAAAGAGAATAATAATAAGAATAATAAGAATACTAACCAATAACAATAGGTTTCCTCCTGACAGAGGAATCCTAAATATAACTGGAGTCATTGAATATTGTGGCATGTAAGATCATGTGGTGATGATTACATCATGATTACATCAGTCTACTGCAGAGTACTGAGAGCAGACCAGAGCCTGGAGGTTTTCTAACAAACTGATGTTTACTGTTGTACAGAATTACCTTAAGGTGAATATAAGTCACTCTTCTTACAAAGAAATTCAGATAATAATTTAACAATGCTTGTCTTTTTAGCATTCACAGATTTTATTTTACCGTCAGGTTCACTTTGTAAACTCAAATTCACTTCAAAATTTCACTTTAAACAAATAAATAATTCATTAATGTGATAACACCAAAGGTAAGGAATTTCTAATGACTACATTACTTATAGCCAGTGATGGCTGTCTCTCTGAAGTGTTCATGTTCAATGCACAATATAAACAATAAAGTAAATGTTTTTCATTGCCTGTCTAGTTACTTGCTTCAAATCTCAACAGTACTTGTTATTTTTCACTCCTGCCTACACGTTACACTTTCTGACATTGTCTCATGAAAAAATAGGCTGTGCTGGATGTTGTTGAATTCCCCATCTCGGACACCTCTACTCATGAAAAATATGGCAACGTTGGAAGCGTGAATAACACACAAGACATTTTAATAATCTGAAGAGGCCGCCCAGATAATCAATTTAAACTTAAGTCTGATTGCTCAAACCACTTGAGGTGGTATAGCCTAATAAGTACCTCATATGTGCCAATCGTCAATGCTTAAAACGTTAGAAAGATTAAAAACATCACGAAAAATCATTATTCTTGATGCTCATTCAGAATGTACCTAAAATACAGAACAATACTGGAAGCTACTGTTCTGAAATAATGAGCTGATTTATATATTAAGGTGTAAATAGGAGTGTTAATGCATGTGCTTAAAATCAACCATATATATGGCTTATACATGTGAATTTCTATTCTTCTTACAAATGTCTCATACTTTGTTTTTGGCAACTGTATGACTGGCGGCTATTTTAAGCTATTTGCTTGGATTGGATTTGACTTGATTCAGAAGTCATTTTGGGTTAAATCATCCGCCAAATGATAAATGTAAATGCATGTGCACACAGTAGAGTTGAAACAAACTGCACATCAACTGCAGTGGAACATTTGCAGAAACCTTCACTGCAGATTGAGAAGTGAGATTTTAAAAGTCATGACCCTTTGGTACTTTTGCTAAACATTATGGAGGTGGCATGAGGGAGGAAAGGGTGGAATTCTGACGAGTTAATGGCTTATGGACTCAGCAGATGAGTGCCAGAACACGGGCCCCTCGAGGAATGGGGGGTGCGTGCCTTACCACTGTCCAAGCTGTTCAGCTGCTACACAACTTAATTTGCATTTAAATAGAGAGGCTCTGCGTGGAAAAGGAGCCAGGCCTTTAGAATTGGACTGGGTTTAGCCTTTGCTCTTATGCTGCACAGTGAGGGAAGGATAGGCTTGGAGAGAGCTGCTTCCTGCTTGTCTGCATTCTCCTTTTCAGCCTTGTCATATTCAGAGGCAGTGAAAAGACTGCATTATGTAATGGGTCAGGATTTGGCCAGGAGCACTGCCGGCCTCCCGCCATCAGTGTTAGAACAGGCAGGGAGGCTCCCAGGCTGGCCCTTATTGTATTTTTACTACTAGCAGATTTTCTATGCTAATACTGTAGTTGAGGACTTGGAGTTATCCTGCGTACAGCAAAGCATTTATTTTTGCATCCAGTGTATATTCATTAAAAATGGATTAACTGGGTATTTTGAACTAACGTATGTAATCGTATTTATTGGTGGGATTATAGTATTTTAGGGTGTAGGCTCTTTTTTTCTCTAAGCCTACACCAGGGATAAAGGCACTGTGCTTTTCTTAATCTGACATAAACTACTCATGTTTGTGGCCATATGGCGTAGATCACATAGTGACGTTGCCTCTTTGAACAACAGAGTTATATTAGATTTGTCTGTTATTTATCCCCCATTGTTCTCTTTGGTTCTCTGCAGCAGGGAAGAGCAGGTCATCTGTGCTCTTGGCACTGTGCCTTGGTGCCGGCCAGCCCTTTTACAACCAGAGCTATGGCTGCCTCACACTGTCACCTCAATACCTCTCAGCTCTTGCACACACGTTCTCTTTGATTTGGGTTTGTCTTGCTGTAGGCACAAAACTTTCTTGTTAGGTTTTTAACATAAATTTTGCACATACAGAGCAGCTATAAAATGTTTGTGTGATAGTGGAAATATACAGAGTATCTTTCCTGGCCTGTAGTTTATAAAGGGAAGAGTAAAAGAGATGGTGCTGGAAGGACCTCATTAAAATGGTGCTGTTTGCTTCAAGACAGAGGAGGTCTGGTTTGTCTCGGTTGCTTTTCTTCCAAAAGACTTTTTTTTTTCTTTCCAGAGGAATCTTTACTGGAGCACGAGACACACTTAGTTGAGCCCTGGGCTTGTGTAGACCATCAGAAGAAGATGCGAGCTTTAACATTGTGGATAGGACAGTGTTTTGGAGAAAGGGAATTTGGAGCCAGACCAAACTGTGATGGAAAATGTGTGGCGGTATTGTTTCACTGTGCAGAAATGTTCTGTATCTAAGCTGAGGAATGGTATTTCTATATTAACAAGAGTTGTTCATTTAATGCAAGTACATTTTTAGTACATATGTAGTCAGGTTATTGCCTCCATAAAGAATTCAAACTCATTGTCCTTTCTCATGCAGTGTATTATAAGAGTTTAAAAGAGCAAATAGATTTTCGCATGTAAACAGGAAAAACGTCTGCTCCATTCTTGTCATTATTTATTTGGACTGCAGTATCAGTGGCACATTGAAATTTGGAGCTGGTGCAGTAACACAATAACCATCAGCCCTCAGCAAACATTCTAGTAGATCTGTAACAGAGTAATATAAAATTATCTGTAATTTAACCATTAGCCAAGCACGAGTATTAGACTGTAGGCTGGTGTCCATGGACCTCTGAGCCTAAGGTACCTTAAGCTGTAAGGTAGTTCTTTAATAAAAACAAACAAACAAACATACAAAAAAAAAAACAATCATAGAGAAGTGACAAGGAGGGAATCTGAATTGCGTGAATGCACATACTGTGTTGTGATTGTGTTTTTAACCAGTAGTTTTTTTAACCAATGAGAGTCTTTAATAATAGAGACACATCTACTGCTTGGGCAGTGTTGGCTCAAAGTTGAAGGATTAGAAGGTCAGGGGTTCAAGCCCCAGCACTGCCAAGCTGCCACTATTTGGACCTTGAGCTAGGCCCTAAACCCTCTCTGCACCAGGCATGCTGTATCACGGCTGACCCTACGCTCCAACCCCAGCTTCCTAATTTTCCAAAATTACCACAGAATTTTCCGCAGATTTGAGCAGGGACACACCATGTGACGTCATCACAACACGGTTGTGTTGTGATGACGCAACACAACACAGAGTACAGCTAAAAGGTCTCATTTACCAACAAACATCACAGAGAAAGGCCAAGCAAAAACTATTTTGGGCAATTGCAATTTTGGCATTTCAAGTAGTTTTCCACAAAATTTTGAAAAAAGGCACAACAAAATCAAGCGTTTTTGGCCACAACAATCACAAAAACAATCCCGCGATATCCTGTACACACTGATATTTGTGAAGAAAAGAATTTCACTGTGCTATAATGTATATGTGACACATAAATGCCTCTTGTTCTTCTTCAAAATATGAAAGAGGCAGTGTGTAACACTCAGCATAGTGGCCATGCTATGTAAGTTTGCCCATCATTAAAAAAGAACTAATCTACTTGTTGGTAAAGACAACCAACCCTGATGCTCTGTTTATAATGAAGAGACAGAGAAACCTGAAAAAAACATAAAGACCAAATATTACTTAGACCACTTTTGTGAGATTTTAACAGCCTATTCAAATCATTGTTTGATATGTCATCCGGTTGAGCTGCTTCTGGTATATGGGTCTCAAATCATTCAAATAAATAGGAGCCTGCTCTTATATATGACTGAAAAGAACATTGCCTAGATGGCTGCCAATTGGACAATTGGTATAACATATAAAATTCTGGTTTCTTACAGGTCCAGGGTTTTGTTTTCTGTATGCCTTGTCTCTCAAGCCAGACATCTAGCATTTGCAGATTAGCATAGTGCTAAAAAAAACCTGCTTCCACAAAAGGCAACTTTGCCTAACATGACGACAAACCACAGACCTCTTCTGATGTGAGATTATGTTGTTTACTTACCAGTATGCACATCAAACAAAACTCTAATAACTTTTTAAAGATGTGACTGTGTGAAGCTTTTACAATCCATTTACTATACCTTGCCCTGAAAAACAAAACAACTTTTGGTGTTCAAAAGTGCATGAAATTGTGTATGCACAGATGTGCAGAGAATCAATCAGACTACAACCTCGACATTCTAAAGCTTGTGGTTAGAAAAGAGTACAAAAGAAAGATCTAAGTTCTAGATTAGATGATGATCATTTTGATTTTGCTGCTTACATGTGCTGAGTATGTCCTGTATTAAAGCCTGAATCTGTCTTTTACTGTTCATTTCATAAGCAGCTGAATTAAAGTAAAGCTACAGTGTGTACGGGTTATCCATGGTGTCTGACTGTGTAAAGGCTATCACTTTTCTAAGTATTCATTTCCGGAAGTTCGATTCAATTATTAGGCCACTGTTTCATAGCTGTCTTCAGCGTTTCAGATTAAAGACCATTAAATGACATGCAGTTAACTCCATATCGGTTTCATGCACCCCTAAATAAATATAAATGCATTAAAGAGAGCCCTGGTGTATGCACCTTCCTGTGATGGAATGAGCTGGGTAAATGTGGTGTTTTTGTCTAAATATCTTTGCAACCTTGAGAAACTGGTGGTAGTGTGGGTGGTGTGGGTGGCGTGGGTCCATGCTGTCTCGTCCCATAGGCCGCTGAGCTGTTTATCCAAGCTTGTTGATAATCCCAAACTGTAGCAGTTTTGATACCAAATAATGATGTTTACTGAATTAGCCCGTGCTTTAAAGCCTGCATATAAACAGTGGCTTTAATCCAGCCATGTGCAGACTTCTTCTCATGCCTTGCCCATGCTGTTCTGTTTTGAATTATCATAATGTGTGCTTCTGGGACAAAATGATGATTTTCAGAGTTATGCAAGCCAAATGCAGAGTGCTGTCAGTGTTCTCCAAAGGCCTTTCCAGCTGCTAATTTGAAATCAGTTCAACAGGAATGCCATAGCAGCCAAGGGACACAATTGGAGAAGTGATTTAAGATTTGGTCTTCAAAATAGTGCAGACAGGCACAACTAAAATATGTTTCCACCAGAGAGAACTGAAGACCACACAGCATTTTCCATCTTTTATAACATTCACAACAACTCCTTATTTCTGCTCTACTTTTCTTTAGGATGATTATCTCTAAGACTGTAGACTGTCATCACTGAGGGTTTAATCCATTTATATGGAGTGCTTAGATTTCATGGAGAACTAAAGGTCATAGAAGAAACAATAGTATCTGCCTTTTCTTGTTGGTTTGGTTAATGAAATGAATTGTTGAGAATTGAAAGTCTTTGAAATATGGACTGGATGTAAACACACTGAAGACTTTCATTGAAAAAGGGTTGGTACAGAAACAAAAGTATTCTTCTACTGCTAATCCAGTGTAGCAGTTACTTTGCAGCCTTGCTGATCAGGATTTAGGCTTCCACTCAAGCCTACAAACCGTCAGTGTCAGCACCGACTCTCATGGACAGGCGCTAATATAAAGCATGATGACTTAAACAATGAACGATATAGCATGTAGATGAGTAAGGCGATTCGTCTTACTGTTACTGTAATACCAAATTACCAACATACGATTAGCAGGAATAGAGATCTAAATAAAGGAATAAAAGCGATGCCATGTCACTTCTTTTTCATGTAGGCTGAGTGATTTGAGACGGTCATGCTTGCTCAGTTGGAAGAGCAGCATTTGCAGATGGAGAAGAAATGAGTGCAAGACTGATGTGGGTCGGTCGGCTTTGTGGTTTCACTGCAAGACGGCTTCAGCTCTCAGACATGGTTAAGGCTATGAGCGTGTCTTTCATTTCTCATGTTTTAAAGTCTATTTAATACGATTAATCCTTTGTGATGGTTTTAAGAATGTGAAATTTTATAAAGTCTTACAGTTAGAGGAGTAATGGTTTTAAATTTTTTTAATTCACAGTGAATTGCATAGAAAAGTGTATTATTATTATTATTATTATTGTTGTTGTTGTTGTTGTTGTTTTGGTTGCTGCTGTTATTTAATTATTGGGGTGAAGGAACAGGTCATCAAGTGACAAACAGTGATGCAATATATTTTTCTGATTATATAGGAAATATTACTTAATAACTTAATACTTACAGTTTGTAAGAATGTGTCCAAAACATTCTATTTGCAAAATGTACAAACACTTATATTTAAAGGGTGGAGTGAGTCAGTAGTGTAGCTGTTGCTGTGACATTATCTGTATGAAATCCAGGGAAATTGCTATAAATTTTTGATTTCTCAGAACAGCCTGTACGTTTTATAACCCTCAAAATGCAAATGCAATGAAATCATTGCCTTTTAAGAAAAGGAAGAGCTAAACTCCTTCCAGCAGGAGGAGGAGGGGCTAATTTCTGGGCTTGAAAAATATAAATAGAAAGTAAGAAATGAATGTATTTGATCTAGATGAGTGTATCTTGTTCTAAAACAGCCTGGAATTGAAATTCTGTGTTGATATGCTTTAAGCTTAAGTGTTTGTCTGGCCTGCATTCTTGTAGTATGTGTTTTAATCTGGTTTTATTGAGTTTACCCGTGTATAAATGCTGGCCAGAGTGGACAAATGGTTTGAAAGAGGAGTATAGTTGGAAAGCAACTATATATGCTCAAACAACTGTCTCTGAACAGCGGGGAATGTCTACAACGCTCACCTCTGTACCACTTACTTACGACAGTGTCCTAACATGTTTCCCACCAGTTCACACCTCTGCACAGTGTCAGTCAGTGTCATGATATTACAGGTGTGAATCACACAGTCTATAGTATTTTAGAATGAGACATTTGAAATATGATCTGCTCTCGTGTAGGTCCGATCGGTCCTGCTGTGGTATTCATTTTGCCAAGGAAGCCACTGACAAATATGCTTCAAAAAATACTTCACAATGAGGTGGTGTGATGTTGCCAGATGTGAAGTATAGTGGACTACACCTCATTCTTTTTAGCCATTTGTAGTTACATTTAATGTTGCAGGTTGTCTGCAATGCAAGTTAGTTCCTGTTATCACGTACATTACAACAGCTGTAAACAGTCGTTCCCTTACCAGCCTCTCTTCCTCTCTCTGGAAGTCGATAAGACAAAAAGACTTGTCATGTTACCGAGAAAGCAGAAAACGCAAACGTTTCTGTTCTGAAGACTCTCCCATGGTGGAAAATGAAGCATTTTTGGCCGCAACAATGACAAAACAACTCAGTGAAATCCTGTACAGACTGAACCATTATAAAATGCCCCCTCCATAAATGTTAAATAAAGTCTCGTTACAGAAAATTTCACCATATTAACAATTCTTTTTGTTAAATATCAACATGTTATTAGTCTGTTTATTATTAGTCTTAGATTATGTAGCTCGTTCCTGTGAATTAGCTGTCACAACAGGGTGTCCGTAAAGTCAGGAACCAATTAATTTTGTATTTATTATTTACAACATATGCTCTAGCATATGCTCTACATGTTCTTCCTTACACTCTATCCATTTTTTCAACTGCTGTATTATGTTTTCTCGGATTTTGCTCAACATATTCGGATCGACTTATTTGCTCAACATATTCCCATTGATTCCTGGGTTTTTGGACACCCTGTATAGAAACAATAATATATTAGACCAAGCACATTAATATAAATCATTTGAATTACAGTTGGGTCTATTGTCAGATCTGCTGTTACAGAAAATTAATCAGCATCTTCTTTCAACAGCACTGTGGTTGTTTAGATACAGTTTGTTCTGTTAAACTACATATTTCCATCAGCATAATAATGTATTTATTTTTGCTGACAATTTTTTTTTACTCCATTTTAGTAAAGATAAAAGTGCCATCTAAAGATTAACTCAATTTTCAAGGGACAAGTTCGTCAAAAGATTTAATCTATGACTAGCTGAGAGGAACTATGTGAGGCAGTGCGTTAAAAAAGCTTGGCTTTGGCCTGGCTGTTAGCTCAGACTGTGCTACATTCTCTCCTCCTCCTTCCTGTACATTGGGCAGTGAGAGAGAGAGAGAGAGAGAGAGAGAGAGAGAGAGAGAGCAAATGCTAATCCTCATGAATAATTGATGAAACTATTAGGATATTTTCCCCAGTTGCTGGTAATGTGTGCTGTAGTGAGATAGAGCTAAGTTTTAGAAATAGGCTGTTTTGTAGCATCATTGATTTTATGATCTTAGTATAATATCTCACCTTTCAGATTGTCATAAATTATAGTATACAAGGGAATGATGGCAGTTTTGAATGAAAAAGGACATGGTCAGGACCAAATTCAAAAACATGCCTGCTCTATCCACCATGACCTCACAGGTGAGAAGAGAGTTAAGGAGGTTTAAGGTGAATGAGAGAGTTTTTAAAGCTCCCTGTTTTTAACATCAACATCTGTTTACCATATACGCTAACACTACACACTTCACACTGAAAAACCTGTGACGTTCCTGTGCCTAAAACTACAGATATGTGGCACTGACACTCAGCCTTAGATCCTGCGTCTGTGGTTCACAGTGTCTTGATATTTATTGTACAATTTTCTGGCTACAAGCTTCAGAATCCCAATTTAATGTGATTGTCTCTCTGCACTTATGATATAGAAAGTGGATTAAAATGGGCTTTAAAGGTTTGAGGACTTTTGTTTAAAACAGTTCATGTAAATATGATATGCATGCAAATTTGCTTACAGGTTCTGTGAAAAGTCTGTGTTTGGTGGGTTGCAGTGTCAATAAAATGGCCTCTTCCTGTCGACACGGTTCTTGGTTGGATTCATTGACAAAAGGTACCAGACTCTCCAGCTAAAGCTAAAAGTTTGGCTTGTGAGAGTGTGAAAAGTCTAGGATTATTCCACCTTAAGACTTTTGAAGCATAGCTACGGTCTGGTTAAAATTGGCATGGACTATTTTCACAGGGAATTGGGTAAGCATTATATTCTCTGACATCTCTTGTGCCTGTAATACTGTCCAGCTCACTTTGTTGGAAGAGAAGCTCAGATTAGGTCCTACTAGTTTATCACACCATGACACTGCAGTTTGCCGGCCTTTCTAACTGTGCTGCAGACACTGTAATATGCATCAGAGAACGGTTTCATTTACTTTTCTTGTTTACGGTACACAATATGCGTTGTGCTACCTTCAGAAATACTTTGACAACCCTGTGATGATGGGTTTCTGTAACGAAGGGAAGGAGGATGTGTACCCAACTCTGACAGCGTAAACAGAATCATCTTCGGCTCTGTGGCAGTGAGACAAAATAGCTAGGGGTGGACTTCAGGAGTAATAACACACCACCACCTCTGTTTTCCATTAATGAGACACATGTGGAGTTGGCGTAATCATAACACTTGCTTGCAGAGCACATTAATGATATTATGATCTGGGAGGACAACTCAGATGCTTTTCATTCAGACCTGCATTTAAGAAGTGCTGTAAAATGTTTCTTCTGTAAACTGTAGCTTTCTTCCAGTTTCTAACAGGGGCTTTCTAACAGGGGTGGCTGTGGCTCAGGTGGTAGAGCGGGTTGTCCACTAATTGTAGGGTTGGCGGTTCGTTTCCCGGCCCATGTGACTCCAAATGCCGTATGTCTTTTAGCCCCAAGTTGCTCCCGATGGCAAGTTAGCGCCTTGCATGGCAGTTCTACTACTGTTGGTGTGTGAATGGGTGAATGAGACACAGTGTAAAGTGCTTTGGATAAAAGCGCAGTATAAGTGCAGACCAGTTCACAGTAATGGGTATGCTGTTCTTAGCAGAACATAGATGATGAAGAGATTAAAAAAAAACTTATCAAAAAGATCAAATTAGTGGAGTGAAGCTTGGACACTCTAGAGACCTTGACAACTCCTTTTATCCACTACACAGTGTGCATTAGGCACATGGGCCATCAGTGAATACTAAAATTTGACTTTCACACTCCATGTTTTAACAGTGGTGCATGCTTATACAGGTTATCGCTCAAAAATACGCCAGTCTTCTACACCTGAATCTGGAATGATTATCGATTGCATAAGAATTGTAAAGGAAGCTGCTCACATTATTATATATTTCCTGGTGCTCTTGTCTCCACTCAGTTTCCCCACCCTTATGGTGCCCTTGCATTTTGTCAAGGTAAACTGAGAATGGTTTAAGCTCATTAATGTCGAATAAAATATATCAATGTATGTTTGACTGATCTAACATTAGACAATTATATACACTATATGGCTATACACTTTATATACTGTATATATACATTATTTGGCTATATAATTATATACACTATGTGATGTGGCTACTCAAAGCTGCAGCGGGACGAACACAGACACATAGCAGGCAGTTGTGGTTGCAGTTTTAGGAGGCCCCGGCCAATGCGGTACCCCAGGTACTGTGCCTCTGTTAGCCCCAGATGGCACTTCTTCAGGTTAGCCTTCAGCCTGGCTTTTCAGAGGCTCTCTGAGATTTCTCCCAGATGGGGGAGGTGGTCCGGCCAGGTGGAGGAGGGGATGATGACATCATCCAGGTAGGCAGCTGCAAACAGCCTGTGTGGTCTTAGGACGATGTCCATCAGTGGTTGGAATGTTGCTGGGGCTTAGTGGAGGACAAAGGTGAGAACCCGGTACTGCCAGTGGCCGCTGACAGTGGTCTTGGGCTTGGCCTCCGGAGCCAGAGCCACTTCCCAATATCCTTTGGTCAGGTAAAGGGTTGAGATGAAGTGGGCACTCCCCAGCCTCTCCACCAGGTCATCCACTCAGGCAATGGGGTAGCTGTCAAAGTCAGAGACCTGGTTCAGCTTCCGGAGGTCATTGCAGAGCCTGATACTGCCGTCGGGCTTTGGCACTACGATGATGGTGTTGGACCAGGGCTGATGGACTCCTCGATGACGCCATCACGGAGCATCCGGCTGACCTCCTCCTCAATAGCCTGACGGCGAGCCTCCGGGCCACGATAAGGCCGCTGCTTTACCACTACTCCCGTTCGGGTCTTAATCTCATGGTGTACCAAATGCGCCAGCCTGGGGGAGGATGCGAAGACAGCGGCAAACTGGACCACCAGCTCAGTCAGCTCTTGGTGCTGTGTGGGGGTGACTTTCTGCAGGGGCACTGCCTTGGGGCACCTGGTGGTATAGTCCATGATGAAAAAGATGTGCTAGTAACCCGTGGATTTTGGCAGTGGCCCTACAAGGTCCATGCCGATCCTTTCAAAGTGGATGCCGATAATGAGGAGCGGAATCAGAGGGGCAGGCGCTGGTTTTCAGGGCTCGGTCCGCTGACACTGGGGACAACTTCTGCAGAACTCTCGGACAGCCACATCCATACCGGGCCACAGGAGTCTGTCGGTCAGATTTTCCAGGGTGCTCTATGGCCCCAGGTGACCCCCCAGCAGGTGTGAATGGGCCAGGTGCATCAGGAGCAGGGTTCTGGAGTGGGGGACAACTAGGAGGTCACAGGGCTGCCCCCAGCAGTCTGTTCACAAATATAGCAGTCCCCTTTTTACCAGGAAATAGGTGGCGGGCAGCCGCTGCTTGGGGTTCTGGCTGACCCCCTCTATCTGCTGCACCTGGCCCCAACAGTGTTTCAAGCATTTGTCCTCTTTCTGCTCGGCCCTGAAATTTCCTTCTCGAGTGACCTGGTGAAACACAGACGAAACGGAGTTAGTGTGTGCGAGTGTCTCACCTGAGGTGGCTCTCTCCCTGACGTCCCCTTCTCCCTGGGCCTTGTAGGCTCGCTGGACCCAGGGTTGGGGAGCTGGTGGCTTCTTGAATTGTCTGCTCTTGGCAGGCGGTGGAAAGGTGGTCAGGGAACCCTGGCCAATCTTGTCCGAGGAATAACGGGATGGGGAGCTTGGGGATAAGCCCAATGAGGAGGGGCCATTCTCCTGCTATGGTCGAAACCCTGACTTCAGCCACTGGAACGTCATGGACATCCCCATGAACAAATTAAACCGGGAGAGTTCTGGTCCTCTTGTGGCCTCAACCTAGGATGCTGGGACAGGCCAGGGTCGGTGTGCGCCTCAAGGCAGAGATGGGCTTGCCGTTCACCCTGACAGCTAGGGTAGGGGCATCAGGAGGCTCTAGAGCATGGAGCGCACACCCAGCCAGCCAGGGCTTGTAGGTCCATTGGGTCATGTGCGGGTCCTGCTCAGTGGGCATGGGATCATCCCAGGGCATTCCATAGGCGGGGCAGCTGTCCGTCCATCTTCTCTCTCTCACTGGAGGTCCACTTGCATTCATCGCGGGGGCAGTCTGAACCTCTCTTCGCTCTCCCATGCTGATCTCCAGGGTGGCTATGGCGCACTTTAGCGCTTACAGAATCTCTCATGGAGTGTTGGCGCATCGCATCCCGATGACTCTTCAGACGGCAGAGCTTGCAGGAACCGGTCCATCACCACCTTTTCGATGACGTGGGAATCGGTGTGTCTGTCTGGCTGGAGCCACCTCCAGGCGGTGCGCAGCAGGGTGTCCATCTGGGCTTGCGGGGTGACTTGGGGGTGGTAGGACCAGTTGTGAAACTCGGCCGCCACGATGGTGGAGGATAGGCCGCAGTGAACCAGGATTTCGTTTTTGAGAGTCTCATAGTCTGCAGCTGTGATCGCTGTGAAAGAGAGAGCAGTACTCCAATTGCGCCTCCCCCGAGAGAAATAGTGCAAGGATGTTGGCCGAGGTGTGCTCCTCCCACTCTTTTCGTAGTTCGATGCGTTCGAAGGTCTTTAGAAAGGCCTTGACATCATCCTTGTTGCTGTGCTTGGTGAGCAAATGCTGGGCTTCACTGCAGGGGTCTGGGAGAGGGATGGCGGCAGCGGAACGAGACTTCTTGTGCTGGAGGAGCACTTGTGTGGCGATCCACAGACTCTGGGCCAGCTCCTGGGTCCTGGGTCACTATCGTCTTCTGTGTCAGCTTCTGAAAGGGAGAGGGACAAGAATATCATCGAGTCCAACACCGGAGGCGTTTCTCACCTCTGTGTGCAGCCGCGGTCATTTTATCCTCTCCCGTCGTCTGCTAGATGGTGAATAACTGTCGCTCCCCTCATTGGCCGGCAGCTGTGTGTGTTTCTGCCGCCCCGCCTTGCAGCCATGTGCTTTTGTGCTGTCCAAAACATTTGGGGTGCTGAAGCGGAGCTGTCCGTTCAGCACCTGGGCGGCAGTCGTGCGAGGAGTGCTTGTGTGCTCGGGCTGCATGCTCGCCGTCACAGTGGCTATACAGTATATATTTGTGGACACCTGACCATCACACCCACATGTGCTTTTTGAACATCCCATTCTAGAATTAGTCCTCCATTTGCTGTTATAATAAACTCCACTCTTCTAGGAAGGCTTTCAACTAGATTTTAGGTTTTCCACTAGAATGTCTCATCTGACATTAAAAAAAAGCATTAGTGAGGTCATTAAACCGTGTCTTCATGAACGTGACATTTTGCACAGGGGCATTGTCATGCTGGAACAGGTTTGGGCCCCATTGTTCCAGTGAAGGGAATTTATAATGCTACAGCATACAAAGACTTTCTATACAATTATGTGCTTCCAACTGTTTGGGGAAGAACCACATATAGGTTTGATGGTCAGGTGTCCTTATACCTTTGGCCATGTAGTGTAGTTAACATCAGTATCAAACTTTTTTTGGTTAAAAATGGACAAAAATCAATTATTGAGCAAGTAAGTAAAAAAAGTGTTCCCCGATTTGCAATGGTGAGCTTATAATAATCATTTAATTTGAGCTGTCGGGTCGTATTTTGTGGGAAACGTTTGATGTCATTCTTCTTCATGTGGTTACGTCACATCCGTAAACATAAAGAAGAAGAGCTGGCTACTATATCGCATGTGTAGGGGCTGAGGATGGTGGAGTGTTGTAGCTTGTCCTTAGAAGAGTTGCTTAGAATTTAAACATTTCATCTGGATGGCTGCTTTTAACCGGGATAGTTCTAAACGCAATCATCGTTCAGATTTGGGGAATCAGCTGTTGTCAAAACCTTGAAGACTCGAACTGCGGAGAGCCTGCAGTCAAAAAGGGAAAGCGACAAAGCCAGTGCTAAAGCAAGAATAAATATTGAAATTTCAGTGGCTCAATAGGTAGCTAGCTAACATTAGCGCACTTGTTTGCTTGGTTTAGCTAGGTATCGAGTTTCCTATGTTTTTTTTTTTGCTATGGTCAATGTATTTTCTACTACCTATGGGAGAGAGCAACTCACCTCTACTCCAAGAAAACCGTATCCTCCACCACCTCCACTGTCAAGTATTGGATACACCTCAAACCATCAGATTCATCTGTGCAGAAGAGCAGTGCCGAAGCACAACTCACATAAAAAATAAATAAATAAAAACTCTGCAAGTAACTTGCAGTTTTATGTTTCAAACAGAGATGGTAAAAAACAGGGCAAAGTTCAGTACTGCAGCTTTAACTATATTTATTACGGATTCACCAAAATGTATTATTAAAATATGTTGGTTTTACGGTATGTGTTTACTTGTTTTAAGTTTTGCCGCATACATGCACAGGCACTGTTGCTTGATCAGACAGTCATAGTGATGCCTGTGTTTAACATTTTTATTCCCATAAAGCCTCTGTAATTCTTAAAATAACTGATTACCCTACCTGTTTGAACATTCTTCTATTTATTTGTCTATGTCTCGTATGTAGATATTTATGCACTTTACCTGTACATTATTCTATACATGCAGCTTTAGCTAACACAACACTCAGTGAAAAAAACGAGACCATATCTCATAATTGCAGCATTTGTGGATGAGAAAGCCTCGCTTTCCTCACATCACTCTCTCACTTCTTCACTCGTATCACACCCGGCATTTTTTCCTTGGAGAGCACAGCCTGTGTTGCCGTAGAGACGGTGCAGTTGGCGTGGAGACAGCCATGACTGATGGTTTGGTTCAAAACGGGTGTGGCTCTTGTTCCCTGATGGGGGTCATGTAACACACAAACAGATATGCCCATGATGGTCCAGTCGCAGAGGAGGAGAAAAATCAATGCGCCAGACAAAAAGCTGCAAATAACACTGCTGCTGCTGCATGTGTGTTATGTTATGTTTGTGTGTGTTTCGGGTTGTGAGTTACACACAGGGATATGTGCTAATTTTAGCCAAAGTTCAGATGCTACTCACGCTGATATATGAACTCTTACAGTCTTACACTTGACTCCTGAAAAATAGAGTGGGGTGTGTGTGCGTGTGTGTCTCATATGCACAACAGCCATTAAGCTGGGTTAAACACTGGAGCAGACTAAATTACTGCAGTCAGCTTTTTTATTCTTACACACATAAAACAATACTGGGGTAGAAGTGTGTGAGACATAGATATATAGAGGTGGAGAGAGAGGGATATAGTAAGAGTAGAGAGCGAGAGAGAGAGGGAGAGAGAGATAATCTGTGCTACAGAGATGGCAAGGCCTGACCATAGTCAACTGCACTTAGATAAATCGATAAAATGTGCTGCCTCAGCTTCTCTCTCATCTTACAAAGACGAGTGCTTGTCATGCCTCTTTATTTCATTTGAATACTTTGAGCTTTCGCTTTTCAGTTCAGCTCTCATTGCAGTAAAGATAACAGAGCATCACATTTATCTGTCCCTGCTGCCAGTTAATATTGGCCATTCTTTTAATTGTCTCAGTAACTCTTCACTGCATTTACTTCAGTCTAAGTGTTTCATTTACTTCCAACAAGCTTGCAGACTGGGTCTGAGAGAAATGACAAAACTAGATAGTGACTCAGAAGTTCACAGTGGAGGCAGCTGGTGAATGGCGACTTGCTGTTTGTGTCCTAATGTGTTCATTTTCAACCCTACATTTTGTCTCAATAAGGCTCTGTAGCTTAAGGGCTTGATGCTACATTTAACAAGTATTTCAGGAACTACAGCCATGTGCAGCATTTACTAAAGCAGTATATAGCCCATACATGGAATTTTCACAAAGAATTGATACATAAATCAGGCCTTGGAACCAAAATTTGTCTCGAAATGCCAGTGTACACGTATATTGTACAAAAGCATGTCACTAAAAATGACAGGTGGCTACAGAGCGAGTCTTTATTTTGGCAAACGTCAACTTCAGGTTTTAGAGGAATACAGTTCTGTGCACAAGTCTAAGACACAATTTTTTTTAAATACAGATTTTGCTATAAATTTTTATTTTATGACTTCTGCATTAATGAGTCAGTACAAAAATATTTTAGATTTCCAAATATTAAATGCTACAGTAAATTATTTATTAAAGTATATGTCACTAATGAAAGTACCATAATAGGCCCCTTTTCAGACACAAAACATTATGAACTCTGCTGCATATTGCATGCAAAATGATAAGCAACTCTGACAGTCAGAGTCTACAGAAGAACTTGGGTAGGTTCTCCAAAATGCTCAGTAAAACTTGCCAGCTAATTTACTTATAAATCTGCACAAACTGTTCCTGTGGCTACTGAGGCATATTTAAAAAGCAAATGGTTGTCACATCAAATTTTGACTATGTTTAGAGACTTTGTAGAAATGTTTAATTTGTTATTATTTTTACTTTACAGCATTTCTTTCCACAATACAGAATGTTCAGTCTTCTTGTCTTGTTAGATAGAAGTGTGCACAGGACTATTTTTAATCCCACTCACTTCCTCTTCAGAAGGAATTCTGCCCAATCCCATCTGCTTACACAGACAGCCTTGATCAAGCTTGCTTTCTCCCGCAGTTATAATTTTTGTTTGTGGGGTTTTGTGTCTTAAACCAGTACAGAGATTACAACATCTACTGTTCAGTTGTAGAGTTTTTCCAATTTTTGAAAATGCTTACTTTCACGTTTACTTACTGTCACATTGCGCTGGGAGTATTTTTTAATTTTGCTGTAGCATTAAACAGGTCGTTCAATAATAAACACACACTGAAAATGTGCCGTGGCTTTTTTCAGTCTGCATACTAGTTATATTATACAGTATACTTAAATACTTTATGATATGCAACATCTGACATCTGACCAGACTGCAGA
This sequence comes from Ictalurus furcatus, assembly GCF_023375685.1. NCBI lineage: Eukaryota > Metazoa > Chordata > Actinopteri > Siluriformes > Ictaluridae > Ictalurus > Ictalurus furcatus. Next base: position 24,543,975 of record NC_071265.1, on the reverse strand, counting down.
CTTAACTTGCACTTATGTTAATTTTGTAACAGTTATATAAAGTTATATAAACTTGTATCCTGTACACAAATACCTGAAGCTGGTTTCGAGTCAGCTGTAGCTACAAACACTAATATTAGTGCTTAACTAGTTTTTTAGTTCCATTAACCATTAACAAGGTTAGGAATGCTTGCAGAAATGAAGTCGAGACTGTAAATAAACATAAGTTATTAGCTGTAACTAAGTTTGTTTAGTTGGGCCCTTGAGCAAGGTCCTTGACCCTCTCTGCTCCAGGGATGCCATAACATGGCTGACCCTGCGCTCTGACCCCAACTTCCTAACAAGCTGGCATATGCAAAGAAAAGAACTCCGCTGTGTTGTAATGTATATGTGACAAATAATGTCTTTTTCTTCTCTTCTTCTTCTTCTTGTTCTTCTTCGTCTTGCATGTGCTTTGTGGTGAACAGCAGAGGAGACATTCTTGTATAGTGAAGTTTCCCTGATAAACAACACACTGTTTCATTTTATTAATTTAAGATAAATCAGAAAGAGGATGTTTTGTTGCTCTGCTCTGAAGTCAGTCAGCAGATTAAGGTTTATGCGGTTTACAAAATAGGCTCAAAGGAAACACATATTACGAAATACCACACACTTGATTTTTGTCAATCTTAAAGCTGCAGACACCACATTGTCCCACAGACGTTTAAATCATCTGACTTGATAGCCATGCCGAGAGTTGGAATCAGTTGCCGATTCCTGAAACTATCTTCAATCGTCCAAAGCCTAGCATCCACTGGAATTTTGTGGTAAATAAATTTTTGCTCTGCCTGTTAGGATTTTCTTGTTAGCAAAGTTGGAACATCTGTCGGTTCTAATGAATTGGCAATGAATATAACCTCAAGGGTTATACATATGGATGCTGTCATTTTTCAGCAGTATGGACCTTAAGAGACAAATTGAATTAGCAAGGGTTTAAGGTAGAGGGCATCAAAACAATCACATCCTGTAATACACAACTTTCACCTATTATCTGTTGGCGATACACTGTGCTGGGGCTGCCCTGACACTTCCATTTGTTACTGGAACCATGAGTGCTCTGGCAATTCTTCAGTATCTAATGACCGTAATGGAGCAAGCACGGATCACTCTGAGTGTATTTTCTCCATAATGGACGTTTTTGTCTCGGTGCAGCGTCACTGAAAAATTAGGTTATGGAATAATGATATCATATGACTGCCAGTCAATGCTGTAGTCACACTGAGGAACTGATGCCTAAAGGATATAATGACATTTTGTGCCTGTAGGGAACAAACTGTTCTTTGAAGAGGGAAACATTGACCTAAGTCTGCTTGTCCATTACAACCACATAAACATGAATATGTGGCTTTTGATATTACTCCTAATGATATTGTGTAGGAATACAAGAGTTCTTTAAGATTTCTGCTAAAATGATTGGCTCTCTATTCTCACTTCCTCTTGGTCTTGGTTTAGACGGTTGACTAATAGATACCCCAGGCCTCGATTGCTGAACTTAATGAGCAAGCGGTAATGGAGCCTGTGGGGGTTGAACACATTCGGTTTGAGATTAATTGTCTGCAGTGTGCACTGTGTAGCCTTCTGTCTAAACACTGCAAAGCTGCTGCAGTGATGCAGGTACTCGCCTGAGAGAGAGAGAGAGAGAGAGAGAGAGAGAGAGAGAGAGATATGGATGTGCTTACTGTAAGAATGGTAAGGTCGGGACAGATAATTCTAAAGAAAGATTTTCTTTGATAAAAGAACTCAAATATGATAAAATCATATTTGATGAAAAATATCACATAAGGAATATGATAAAATTGCAAAGAAGATGACAAATGATGAATAATCTTGACACTCAGCAGCCTTTGCTACAAAATATGTAACAGAGCACACTCGCCTAGACCAGTGGTTCCCAACCGTTTTCCCAGGAGACCCCTATTTTAACATTCAAAATCATTAACGATGATAATCAGACAGGAATTACTTACAATCGGTTCTTAAATGTTTAATAAATGTAACAACAGCAGAAAACATTTACAGTATTTAGTATTTTTTCTAAAATTGATGAACAAATAACAGGAGCAAATTCTAATCTATTCATGTGAATTAATCAGAGAATTCACCTCATGTTATCAAATAAATTCATCAATTGTATTATTAACCTAAAAAACCTGTAAAAATTAAAAACATACATCAAATAATTTAAGAACAATAATGTAACAAAATAAATGTTATTTGCATATTTAAAAATGATATGAAATTATATGCATATTTATTCATGTCATTGCTTGTATTCCAGATCGAATGATGCCTTTTTTAAGTGTGAAAAGCTAGTGTGAGCTCTGGGCCTGCATTTCTTGAGCTAGAGACTGGATAACAGGCGTGATTTTCAGAACAGCAAGACGAAAGTCATTGTGCACTTCTAGCTTGTTGCGTGCCTTTGTTTTGATGGTTACTAGAGAGCTAAAAGCAGTCTCCGACAGATATATTGTGGAAAACAGCAGGATGAGTCTGGTTGTGGCATGGTGCGCAAGCTTAGGCGCGAAGTCGGGTCCTTTCACGAGCCAGAACCTTTGGTATTCGTGTTCAGTAGAGAATCTCTTCAGAAGGGAATTTGTCTTAACATCCATGAGCTCGTCCTCTGCTTCAAAATACTCCACGTCCTCCTCCTTTGCAGTGAATGGATCCATTACCCATGCACACTTGCCGAAATGTTCATCAGCTTAAGAGAATCGTGACTTCATCTCCTCCTGTAGCAGTTCCATGTGACGTGTGAGCCCTTTGCTGAAAGATACAGGTAAATTTCCCTTAATCTATTTGAGAAATGATGGAAAGTGCTGTAGGTCCCGTGTCATCGGTTTATTCTTTCTGAATTCCACTTTACGCACATATGCGTCAATGATTTCCTTGCTTTCCAGGACATTTGCATCTGCGTTCTGCGTGCGCTTGTTCGTTTAGTTGTGTAAACTGAAAATATCAGCCAGGTATGATGTTCTAATAAGAAATTCATTGGTCATTTCATCGAGCAGTTTCTGGTTGTTCAATCTCAGGAACTCCTTTATTTTTTCTTTCAGTTCAATAAAACGAACCAACACTTGGCCCCTTGATAGCCAGCACACTTCGGTATGAAGGAATTGTCTGGTGCGCATCATCTTCACACAGCTCCGCAAAGATTCATTTGTTCGCCGGACGGGCTTTAATAAAGTTGAAGTTTTTTACAACCATTCAGCTCATCAGAGAGGTACTTGCTGGCCAGGGCTTGATGGTGTATCGTACAGTAAAACACGACAGTCAGTACGTTTACATGGACAACAGTAATCTGATATTAACCCGTTTAAGACGATACTCTGATTAAGAAACTAGCATGTAAACAGCAATTATTGATGACCTTAATCCGACTAAAGTCATACTCGAAGTAAACACAAATCAAATTAAGACAAATTCCTGTTTTAGTCGCATTATCGATGTGCATTACAGACATGTACACACCTTAATCACATTATTAATGTCATGTGGGAGTTTTCACCGCATTTTGTGACAGGACACGTACACACACGGCAGCGCTCAACCGTTTGACGGTAAACAAGAGAGCACGGCTGCGTCCCAAACCGCGTACTTACCTACTATATAGTAGGCAAGATACATGTATTTCGGCTACTATATAGTAGATAAGTACGCGGTTTGGGACGCAGCCCACGGCTTCAAGCAGTCGTCTGTTTGCACGTACAGCACGGCAAATAATCAACTACACTTGAAGCTTTCGTAAAATAAAAAAATAAAACACCCAAAACTGTATACGGTACCATAACGAAGACCAAATGTATGTTGATACGTGAAATTCCGGAGGAAACGTCGGACGGCGTGGCGCGGGGACGTAATGACCTGTGCTGTTAATCGATCTATGTTCCATAACGTAAAATGGGAACATGAAAGGAGTATTCTAAATGCGACTCATGTAAACACCTTAATCACAATATTGTTTTATTCAGAATAAGGTCAATAACTACATTACTGCTGTCTGTGTAGACGTAGTCAGTGAGGAGCCTTTTCCTTCACACGTGCATTTAAGCCCTTATTTTTCCCCATTATTGAAGCAGCTCCATCTGTGCAGCATGCGACTAAATGATTATAGAGAATGTTTTGCTTGGCTAAGTACGTATCCAGCGCGTGGAAAATATCTTCTCCTCGTGTCGTTGTTGACAAATTAGTAGACAAAAGCATGTGCTGCTTTATTTCGGCGTCTTCAGCGTACTGCACATATGCAATGAGAACTGCTTCATCTTCATCATTCAACCAACATGTTCTCAATATCATCTGCCATTCTGTCGATTCTGTCTTTTACTGTATTATTGGACAGAGGTACAGTTTTAAGTTTGGAAGCCACCTGTGTCCTGCACATTATTTCTGCCATTTTTACCCATCAAGTGGGTTTGATCAGAGTTTCCCCGATGGTGTGCAGCTTTTTGGATTGGGCAGTTAGGAGAGCGCACTCGAAGGATGCAACTGTTGCCTGTCTGTTTTCATTTCCAGCTCTAGTCAAAGCATCTCTGATGTTCCGGGGCCTATTTGATACAAGTTCTTTCTTCCTAAGGCAAAATTCTCCGGATTTACCCATCGTTTGTGGGTGTTTGGTGTTCTGATGCCTCCTCAGTCTGCAGGGCTTCATGCTTTCATTTGCTAGTCTCTCATCACAGATTACACACTCAATTCTCACTTTGACTACTGCTTCAATGAAACCAAATTCGAGATAACTGTCCAAATAAACCGAATATTCTTTTTAGAGCATACAGTTTTTTCTTCTCCCTGGCACTTTGCCATATTCGTTTGTTTGACTAGTCACCCTGTTGTTTTGAGCGTTGCGGTGTACGATTTGAAAAAGCAATGTGAAATCTATGCGTCTTTTTTTTTTTTTTTTTTTTGAAAGCTCCCGCCTTATTTCTTCCTCTTGTAAACCTCAAGAGTGAGTTTGGCGACCCCTCGTAAATCTTCCCCCGGGTTGGGAATCGCTGGCCCAGACCATGAGCTTGTTATTTAGTAAGCTCTTTATTACATGTAGTTGTCTGAATGTGTGTGTGATGCTGTGATGGATTGGCTTTGCATCCAGGATTCATTCCTACCTCATGCCCACTGTTTCCAGGATAGGCTCTGGGTCCATCATGATCCTAACCAGGATAAATAATTAACTGACAGAGAGAGAGAGAGAGAGAGAAGGAGAGAAAGGGTTTGACCTATCAAAAGTATATCACCCCCTCTTTTTACATTTTTTAAAATTTTTTAAAAATATGTCTAAGAATGATTTAGAAGTATTTAGAGGTTCCAGTAATGTGTTGTACTATTATTTGGAGAAACATAATACTGTAATCCTGTAACACTCCTACAGTTTTGTTTGGTCATTTCTTTGTGTTTGTTCATCTTTGTTCTACATGCCACCTTGGGAGGTGGGAGGAGAACCAGAGAATCGAGAGGAAGCCCACATGGAAAACATGTGAAACTCCACATGGACAGTAACTCGAGGTCGGAGTTGATCCTGGGAACCTGGAGCTCTGATGTAATGCTGCTTGCTGCGTTACTGTTTATGGACCTTTAAATTTAAATCAAAATATATCTCAGCACGTGAACATATTGATTATCGTTTCAGAGCGTCTTCACTGTTTTATATTTCAATCCACCAAGCTGAATGTTTGCTATCAGATTCTGAAAGTCCATGTCATCTATAGTTTTAGCAGTTGGCACTAATTGGCCTTTATAAACACAAATTGAAGATGCCGAATTGGAAGCGGAGTGTGACAGGAGAAATCATCAGGCGAATCGTTATTTCTCAACTTCTGCTTATGTGTAGAATGAAATGACTTTTGGTTTCATTTTTCTCACTTGCACTGGTCTAGACACAAGTGTGAGTACTTGCACCATTGAGCCCTGTACTTAGTGCAGTTGCATGCAGTTTAAGAGTGCTTTCACACCCGTTAGTTCATTTTCCGTGTCTGAATCACTCTTAGACAGTAATTGAAACTGCACTATGGCTCACTTGGAACCGGATCACCTCTCTCAGACACTTTCAAATCAGTTATTTTTGTCCACACCTGTCTAAGATGTCAAAACAAACTGCACCAAGGGTGAGAATGCATCAGGATTCCATTGAAGTGCTGTATATATGAAAGTAACCTTAGACATATGGCCCCTCCCCTCAAGGAAGCTTGCAATTTTTCAAAATTACTGCAGATTTGGGCTAAGACGAAAAACAGACAAAGCCCTCTCCGATTCACGTGCATCGAACATGTGTACAGCTAAAAGGTCTCATTTACCAACAAACATCACTGTGAAAGACCGTGCAAAACAATTTAATGCACTTTCTATTTCTCCAATTCAAGTAGTTTTCCGTAAAGAAAAAACAAGCACGAAAAAACGGACTGGACATAACAGCGGACTGGCTTATGTCCATAAGACCTAATTTTCTTTTCTTCTCATGACAAATCCATGATTTTGCGAGTTATTTACTTTCACACAGACGCAGAATGTACGTGTGTGCTAGCCATCAGTTGTCATCTTTGTGGTGTGTTCGAGTGCAACAGTTTTATTGAAAACAGAAGGCAATAGAAGGCCTTGGTGGCTGTTATTTTCTGAACGCACATCTCTGTTCTTTCATTTCGTGAATGTTAGATTTCTTTCTTGGGTTGTTTCTGGGTGCCAAGTCTTTGTGGTTGTTTTGTGTATCAATGAGGTGCAAGCAGAAGATAAAGAAGTGCTAAATAACGCTTCTCTTTACATATGTATCTCTATTTACCGATACAGACTAACTGTCAGAACGAAGGGACATTTCTGTTGACATGTACATGGTTGTTAGTTAGTGCTGTTTAAAATCGGATGTTATTTTATAAACATATTTTAACTGATAGGTAGCATATGTGAAGCCAGAAATGACATTTTTGTAAAACACTTTGAAAATCTTGAAATTTATACACTTCTGTAGTCAATATGTGTACACAAACACCATCAAAATCAATAGTTAAAAATGTAAACCCAAGAGTTTAAATAAATTAAAGGAGTACAGTGCATTGCATTGTATTCCATCTTATTTGTTCATCTATGGGCCATTATGTTGAATGAGGCACAACCCTGATAAAGATAAGCTCTCAGTCTCAGGTGAGATGTACAGACATGATGGCCAACAATTCATCTCTGTCCTGTTATCTCTCCTTATCTCTCCTTTACTCTATTTCCTTCAACCTCTATATTCTCTCTACACCATGCCAGTCATACTTTACTCATTTACATAACTCCCCCATCTTTCACATAGCTTTTTTTTTCATGCATTCTGAGTGTCACGCTTCATCCCATGTCCTGCTGTTGTTAGTAGAAGTTGCGCACCTATTCCCAGCAGGAGATCATGGAGCTGCATGGAATATGCTCTATTATCTCGAGGTCAGTGTCGAGCACTTCCTTATCTCCATTGTCCTATCTGAATGTATATTAGCTGTAATGAGCACACAATGGCCCTGTACATTGTTTGAGCATAATAGGAGCCGAAGCAGTACTCCTGTTTATTGACTGATAGCAGAAATAATTGAGAAATTAACATCTGATCGCAGGCCTCTTACCAAATGTGTGTGGGAAAAAAAAGGGTGACCTTGTCCAACACCACCATCTAGGACCCTATCTTTCTACCAGTGTGATTAGCTCACTGTTTGATCATGTGACACTCAGGGGTGGGCAATCTTATCCGGAGAGGGCCGGTGTGGGTGCAGGTTTTCATTCCAACCAAACAGAAGCCACACCTGAATCTAGTGAAAGCCAAGATCAACTGATTAAACAGGTGGAATCAGGTGTGCCTCCTGCTTGGTTGGAATGTAAACCTGCACCCACACCGGCCCTTTCCGGATAAGATTGGACACCCCTGTGTCAGAGTGTATCCATTTTACATCCCCCTCCTGATTTTAATCTGAATTCATGTCAGTGTCCATACCCGCCTCTTAAAGGTGTGTAGAGGTTCATTGTAGTGTAGGACACTTTGAGGCCATTGCTACAAAGCAACTCCTAGACAACGTTTGACCAGTTAGTGACATCTAAGATACAGAGCAGTAGTCATAAAAGATAGCATGAGCTTTAGTGAACGACTGTCTTCCTCATACTGTAGGATGTAGACCGACATGTTGATTTATACAGGTTTATAGGGTTGCCACGGTACCAAAATTTCCGTAGTCTGTAAAATTCTACGTTACTCTGTACCAATTTTGGTACCAAGGCAAAACACAAAAACATGCTAATTGAATACCACACTATTTTATTAATAACGTTAAATATCAATTTCAAATAAATTGTATAAAAATGCCATTCTGTATACTTCAAGTATTTCAAAAAGTGTTTCATGTTTTTTATAGACAGGCAGTCTATAAAATTCAGTTCACACTGCATGCTCAGTGGTTAAGACGTTGGACTACTGTTGGGAAGGTTGCGAGTTCAAATACAAGCACTGCCATGCGGCCACTCCTGAGCCCCTGAGCAAGGCCCTAAACCCTCAACTGCTCAGTTTTATAAATGAGATAAATGTAAGTGGCTCTGGGTAAGGGCATCTGCCAAATGCCAAATGTTAATAAGAAGCGGTCATATACAGCGCGTGATAAATGATCCACATGATACAGGTTGCCGTTAACAGATGAATCTATATTTTAGAAGCACAAACAAAATGGCGTAACCAAACTCACATCACTCACAATCGCACCGAACGCAGGGGCTGGGAAAATGCGCAATTGGTTGCATTAAAAATCCGTTTTATTAGAGACATATGTTACCATTGTATATTACCAAAATAGGTTTTATTAACACAAGTTTATTAGGCTAACAGAATGAACTTTCTGCATATAAAAGCATGTGTGGTTTAAAAGGCAATGTCACATAAGGGAGGCTGAGCCGGAAGCAAGTGCAGGTAAGGCAGTTTAATGAGAAGACAAATCCACAGGGTTAGGCAGAAATCAATAACCATAGACAGGCAAGGGTCAAACAATCATGCAAACAATCCAAACTAGGCAAGGCAGAGAATCAAAGTCGAGGGAATAACAAAGTTTTAAAAAAACAGAGCAATGGCACAAGGTAATGTCTTGGTGAATGACGGCAACAAGTCAACTGAACGTATACGTCATCATGGCTGTGTGTGAGAGTCTCTTAAGTAGTGTGGTGTGATTGAGAACAAGTGTTTGTGTGATTTGTCATCAGGAGAAGGTGCTGTGTCTGTGTGTTCCATTGGGAGTTGTAGTTGCCTTCCATGTTTGTAGTTCAGTGCATTCTTGGAAATGGAGTTGCTGGTTTGCCGTGACATGACAGGTAACTATATAGTGGTGTCATTAGCACTAAGTGGGCCTTTAACTCTATTACTAGTACACCACATCAGCACATCTTGTTTAAACACATCAAGTGAAAACAAAGACACCAGCCAGATAACACAGCTATAGCCCTATTTGGACTGGATTAGTTTGACCTATGACCGAGCAGTAATTGTTACTGCTGTATCTCTGGGAATTTAATAGACTGTGTGTTTCTGCATCTTTTACCTAGTATAAAATAGCAGTTGTAGAATAAAATATAATTATTGTAGTATAAAAAAACTGTAGTGTAAAAGTCCCTGTAGAAATAACCCCATATGAAATAAATCCTGTCTGAATTGACATGTTTGGTAAAGATTGTTATACACTGTGGGAAAAAAGATTTCATGCTTTTTCTTCAGAGGAAACACTCCACAAAGTGCTCTTTTCTCCCACTGAAGCCAAGTATTGGCCTTGTTTAAATCGCAGAACAATAAAATATAGATGACATTCTAAAGGACAGCACTTCCCGGGGTTTTGGGTAAGTTATTGTTTTCGTATCACAGGCCAAGCTCTAACACAAGCAGTTATAATAAAGGTCAAAACAATCAGTTTGCATTAAAGATATTAGGTATACGTAGCATGCATATTTTGTGAAGACACTTTCATCTCTGTTTTTCATATAGCGCTAGCTTATCCTGCATGAATCAGTCATAATTACTACACACGTCCTCCTGCAACATTACTTAACAGACATTCTCTTTGTCTACTTTTAGGACTTGTGTGAAAATCTGATGATGTTTTAGGTCATATTTATGCAGAAATATAGACAATTCTAAAGGGTTCACAAAATTTCAAGCACCACTGTATGTCTGGAAATCTTATCGCACCAGAATAGTACTTATTGACACTTGACGTTAAGACTTTCGACGTTAGGATTTGTAAGGACTGCACCACAATAGTCTATATAAAATATATACACATTGTAGTAAAACACACTGAGGTTTCTCATATCTTGGCAACAGAAGCTTGGAGAGGGTCAGCTCGATTACTAATAGGGTGGCAGTATCCACTCAACACTGAGTATTTCCTGATACCCAAAGTATGCATTTACAAAAATGGAATATAACACATTCCTATGGCATGAGTGTTATAGCTTTAATATTCAGAGTGCAGCCGAATAGCTGATTAATGATAGGCGCTTGGAGCTAAGAAATACTAGCTCAATTTATTTGGCCATATAAGATGAGAATTTTTTTAAACCAGTGTGATGATGCAAAATCACCAGATACTGCAACTGCACCAGTACATACAAAATGTCATTACTGTTAAAAATGGAGAAAAATTGTAACAAATTGAGCAGAATATTACTTTTAAACACCAAATGTGGTTAAATAGACTTCGGAACTGCAGCAGAACAAGAAGCCATTAATGTATGATATCAATTGTATTATCTGCTGCAACAGTATGAGTGAATGATTAGATCATCGTTCTCAGGGGATAATCAACCACTGTCTAGACACATCATCTCCTTCCAGAAAAAGTAAAAGATATCTCCAGTGTTGGTGTAGACTTGGCAGGTGAAGTATGGCATATTACATTACATTACACTGGGATGGGATGGGATCACCTCATATCAACTTAAGCATGCGTAGCACAAGAGCTTAGACTTTTAGTTTTCATTTTTCAGTGCAGAGAAACAAATCTGTGAACTCTGATTTAGGAAACTTTAAGAATAATCACATAACATAAAGCATGAATTAACATTTGCAACATTCCTTTTTGCTTTGTAAGAACTAAACAACCACATTTCTACACCAGGGCTTCTTCAAAGGACCCCATCATGAATTTTCTGCAACCCCAGCCCATGACCACTGAATATTTGTTTAAAATAGAAGATTTATTGACTTGTAAAGTCATATTCATGATTCATGACATATTTTTGTGTTTGTGTTCTTGATTTATGTTTTTCCACTTGATATTCTTGATGTACTAGAGGAGATAGGTGGACAGGGAAATTTGTCAGTTTTTATTGGATTAGTGCAGCGTGTCAGTATAGCACAAAAAAAGACTTAAATAGCACATACGCTCTTAGTTTACATATGGCTCCCAGTAACATTTCAAAATAGTAGCATACAAAATCCATCTTAATAGTTAGTGCAATATTTGTCAAATTAATTTGTAAAATAAATGAATAAAACAATCAAGTTATCCCACATGGGGTCACAATCCCTAGTTTGGGAACCCCTGATAGGCATTTTGGCTTGCAAAACAACATTATCAGTAAGGGAAGCGATCCCTGATAATATATACTGTATGGCCAAAAGTTTGTGGACAGCTGACCATCACAACAGTATATGCTTTTTGAACATCTCTTTCCAGATTTAGATCCTCTTTGCTGTTATAATAAGCTCCACTCTTCTGGGAAGGCTTTCCACTAGCTTTCGGAGTATGGCTGTGTGGATTTGTGCTTGTTCAACTACAAGATCATTAGTGAAGTCAGGCACTGAGGAGGCCTGGTGTTCAGTGGGGTTGAGGTCAGGGCTCTGTGTAGGTCACTCAGGTTCATCCACTTAAAACTTGACAAACCATGTCTTGATATTGCTCGCTTTGTGCACAGAGTCATTATCATGCTGGAATGTGTTTAGGCCTCTTAGTTCCAATGAAGGGAAATCTTAATGCTACAGCATGCCGAGACATTCTATACATTTGTGTGCTTCCAACTTTGTGGTAACAGTTTGGGCAAGGCCCATGAATAGGTGTGGTGGACAGGTGTCCACAAATCTTCAGAAAGTGTCACTGTCTCTTCCTCTTTCAGAATTGATCCCCTCTTATTCAGCGCTGCCGCTGCTGCTTGGTTTCTGTAGCACCTGCGACATACAAGCTTGTAGCACAGTAGCCTCGATCCTCCAGGTCAACACCAATGTTTGCAGCTGACTTTAAAGAACAAAGCTCCTAACCAAAAGATCTCTGGCATGGACGAGCATTCAAAAGGCCTCCTAGCTGTCACAAAGCACATTGGGATGGTATGCTGGACACTTTGGGGTTCTGAGTCCTCCTTCCAGTGCATCTATATTTCTGATCTGTAGATGCTAACAGAATGACATCAGTCAGAAGTACTGTGTGGGAGGTACACGCGGTCTAATTGCAGCTTTGCTTAATCAGACCACAGTATGAGGTGGAAATCCCTTAAATTAAAGATTAAGCGTATGGCCTATGTCTAATTAAACAAGCTTTTATGTATTTTTGGCATTTTGGCTCCACCTTCTTCCTTTTCAGTATATACCATGTCTTATTCATAAGCATATGTTTGCCCAGAGAACAAGACACAATTTTTCATTGGAATTAGATGATGTCCTTTTTGTAATATAAATGAATACATCATATTATAAATTATTATTCTTATGTTTCTTATTATTGTGTAGATCCTGTGACACTTTGCAATGCTGCTGGTGTATATTGTAATGCAACCATTTTGTAGTTCTGTTCAGAATTTGCAAGCATTTGTGTATTTGTGAAGTCTGAAACGTACAGCACTATAGCTATTCTTCTAAGAACTAGAACTGCTATGAGTTCCAGGCATGAAATGGAGTGACTGTAGTGTGTATGGGATCCTCTGTTCTGAATAACTCTGTGATTGCTCATGCACATGGTCTCTGCAAGACATTCAGGGCTCACTTACAACGTGACCTAATTTTCTCAAACCCCTCCGCGAGTTCTCGGCTGTTGGCGGTTTTGAAGTCATCTCTTTATAAGAGCATTTTCAAAGTCCTTCCTGCCATTCATGCGAAACTATGTCAGATGGTTCAGGGTGGTTCCTCTGGGCTCTGTTGTTTTGTCATTGAATGCATGCAGAGAACAGTGAAAGAAATGGTGAGCAAAAGACAAAAAAAAACCCCAGACAAAATGTACAAGAAGGCTTGGAATGTTCAAAAGAATGACATCTCCGGAGCTGTGGATGGTTAGAGTTTTTCAGTATGTGTGGTATCTGAAAAGGGGCCAAATGTGTGTAAGACCTGAAGGCTAAAACTCTCCGCATCTAAAGGAACGGTCTAGATTTCAGTGGTTAACCTAAGATTGGGGAGTGCTACATAAGCAATGGCTAGCCAGCACAAAGAAACAAAGGAATATAAAACACCCTTCCCTCTCAACTTTAGGGCTGTGTTTACCTTTGAACAAAACGGCTAGTTCTCTGTCATCACAAATAGCTCTCATTTGTGCAGTGTTTGAATGTCTAGTATCCAGTTTTTGTGTTTCCTTTGTGAATCCTTTGTAATTGCCTGGATTTTTTGCTTTAATGTGCTCTGTTCTTTATCCAAGTTATAATAAAAGACAGACACATTCTTCATATACTTAGAACACACATACAATTGTACTTTTAATGTCTTTATGGAACACATCGGTTAATCGTTTACAGTGAAGGATGGACAAAGCATGTGAACTCGTGTAATTAATCTATAATTATTTAAAACTAGTAGAACCTCCTTTAGCAGCATTAACGTCCACAAAACATTACATGTAGCTGCTGATCTGACTCACACAACAGTGAGGAGAAATGTTTGACCATTCCTTGCTGAAAAACTGGTTCCTTCATTAGTTCTGTTTTTTCCCGCCTATGAATGGCTTCCTACAGGTCATATTACAGTATGGCAATTGGGTTAAGGTCTTGACACTACATTCATTTAAACCTTTTTTTCTTTATTTTAATTTGGTCTTGGCCAACTTTTTTTTTTTTTAAGTTGTCCAGCTCTCCTCTATCATACAACAGCTACTAACTGGGTCAGATGAAGACTAAGATATATGCATAGCATAAAGCCAACCAACTGCTTATGCAGCATCACAGGGCAACGTAACACTCTGAGGAAAGCTCTATCTGATGTCTTCCACATACATGAGCTGTCCACACTCAGAGGCAGCAAAGCAGTCACAAACCTGTTTAGTAGCATTGAGATCAGGGCTCTGGGCAGGCCACTTGTGTTCTTCCACTCCAACTTTGGTAAACCATGGCTGTGTCCGAATATCCCTACTACCCTGCTACACAGTAGGCAAAAAGCAGTACACCAAAGGAGTAGTCTATCCGAATGATCAGTATTCATAAATCTGTAGGCGAGAAATACCCAGATGACCTACTGCTTCCACAGAGATTCTGCAGTATAGAACCACTGAATACTGTGGATCCTGTACTGTCCCATAATGCAACGGAACTGGGGTGGAAGAGCTGTCAGAATCCGTGTTGCAGGGTACGTCCGGATTGTATTCATGCTTACCACTTATACTGATCAGTACATACTGTATCAACGGCCGAGCAGTAGGTATTGAATCGAATGCAGTAGGTACTATCACAGGAATGCGATTTTTGAAGCAGCCCATGTCTTTATCGAGCTTTCGTTGTGCACAGGGGCATTGTCATTCTGGAACAGGTTTGGGTCCTTTAGTTCCAGTGAAGGGAAATTGTAATGCTCCAGCATACAAAGACATCCTTTACAATAGGCTCACATATGGATGTGATCATCAGGTGTCAACAAACTTTTGGACATATAGTGCATCTCCACCATGTGTTACAGCTGGGATGAGGTTTACATTAGAGATGCACCAATGCATCGGCCGATAATCGGTATCGACCTATAAAGGCTTTTTTTCCCGCTATCGGCTATCGGCCGATAGTTTAAAAACATCCGATGATCAGGGCCGATTATATCCTGTCGATAAAAAGAGGGCGGGAAAACACATCGATTTTGTAAAGATGATGTCCCTTGTGTGGAATGATTACAAAATGCGGTTTGTAAGCTCTGTAAGCTCTGCACTACTAAAAAATTTACACAGCAGAAGTAGCAGCAGTGAAACGAGAGTATCGGTGCCTCTCTAGTTTATATATTGGTAATGGAAGGATACTAGGGGCTTTAAGCAGCAGCTGCGAATGGAACGGCTACGGCGACCGGAAGTAAACTGTTACACCACCGTAGCCGAGAACGTAAAAAACATTAAGCAACCATAGACGAGACGGCGCAACGCAGCATGCAGTCATGTATTGGAATATGAAATGTCATTTAAAAAAGCAAGAGAATGATTGCTTTTGGCATTAAATATTAATCTATTGTCATAAGAAGAGTTTTTACTCTTTTATGATGCCAATAAGTCGAAAAACTTATATTTACCGTGTAAGCAATACAGTACTTGCCTTTTAATCTTAATTACATGGAGGAAGACGAATGCCTAAATGAATTTCGTGTCAGAAAACTACAATTAACTTAAGTTTAAAACATATCAACACAGATTAAATAAAAGACTAATGGTACAATCATACACTGATGAAATTACAATGTCATATACCATAAAACATAACATTTTCTTGCCTAATCATGTTGTAACGACTACGGCAAACCAGCTATTCTCCCGTAGTAGATGGTTACAGTAGAACGTCACGAAGAAGCAGTTAAAGTCGTGCACGCGCAATAAAACGTCAGAATGCCGTTACCGTTCCATTCGCAGCTGTTGCATATAAGTCCCTACTATCGAGGAAACTACTGCATTCCAAAGAAAAAAAAGCATTGCTGCTACATGTTTGAAGTTTGAAAAAGACCACTTGGATGTTCCTCTTGGATAATGTTCTGTGAACAGATGGAGACAGAAGCTGAACATATTTTTGTTCAGGTTTGGAAATAAAGGGGTACTGCGCATCAACACTGAAACCTCAGGCCAGCTATGAAACATATTATTGGGCAAACCGTGTTTGTGTATTGCTATAATGACTTGGATGAAGATGAAGAAGCAGATTTAATGAGTAATTAATGCAGGTAATTCCAAAGGCTTCTCTTTTGTGCACGCACCAAAAAATGACAGTAGAGGTAGACCTGTTTGCAGGATTGTGAAGGTAGAAATCTCTTCATGTCCTTCAGCCTGAGCAGAGATTCTCAATAAAAGAAATGCGTTGCAGTGCGCTGTCTTTGTAACGTGATATCACTCAAATAAATCACATGTACAGTATTCCAGCTTCATGATATATACCATTTAGATGTTTTGTCATTTTACAGTACAACAATATAAGCACAGTATTGTAGCTGACCTCTTGGTAAACCTTTCCAGAGCAGCGTGGTGGTGCAAGGTGTCCTCCAACCTATCAGAACATTCCTACTTGTACTTAAAATTTTCTCTACATGTGAATGAGAGTGCATGGTGCCTTGCGATGACATCGAGGGTATATTCCGGCCTCGTTCCCATTGCTGTCGGGATATGCTCCGGATCCACCGTGATCCTGAATTCAGTGGTTACTGAAGATGAATGCATAAAGAAAGTGTGAACTTTCAGAAAGTGTTCCAAAGGAAGGATTCATTTATTTTTCTAGGTGCATTTGCCCCATTTAACCTTAACCTTAGAAGCAGAAGAATGACACAATCACTGAGGAATGACTGAAGAATCTGTAGTGCTTCTTGAAGCTGTATTACAAAGCCACTTTAAAATGAGTCATGAACGAATTTATTCTTTGACATCAGCTACAGGGACGTGACTTGCTGTTATAGGATGTACTGATGTTAGCTTCCCCTGTGGCCTTGATTTTCTGGAATAATAAATCAGAGCTACACGGTATAGGTCTATTGAATGCTGGTCATCGAGGCGTGACGAGTGTTTCTGTAGATGGCTTGATGAATTTGCAACACCCAGCAGAAATAAATAAATAGATGAATAAATAAACAAACAAACATTGCAGGCTAATATTTATTTGTGTGACGTCCAGGACAGTGCTTAGACCAGCCTAGAGAACAATCATAAATGATTCATTAAAAACCCGGCTCTCTTTGTTGTAACATGCTGTAGTTTTGTTGTGACAAGAGGTCTGTTGTGACACAGAAACTTTAAAGAATTCATTTAAAAGGTCACACAAACGACTAACTTCTATTTTGCTATGCCTGTATAAAGCATTATAACTCTTAAGCTTTACATTTACAGACTTCATACACCAAACCTTTTAAAAACAGCCCTGAAAATAATAGTAGTCTACAGTACGACTGGGAGAAATCTCTCGTCTTGTTGAAAAGTTTATCTAAAACATAGCTCCTATAAAAAAGGTTTTAAATCCATTTGAAATATGGATTCAATGCATAATTTGAAAGAGGTGTGTGCACCATTTTCATAGAGGAATGCACTCTACTTGCTTCACTACCTCCAAGCTATAATCATACAGGAAGCCAGAGATAAGTGGAGCTCAGAAATGTTCAAAGTTTGGAACTGTTTCATTAAAATGATTCATTTAAGTGCAATAGCTCCAGCTGTTTTACACTGGTGAGACTTGTTGTTGGGTTTTAATTTAAAACACAGTGTATTGACCCAAGCTGAAGAAACTCGTGCTGAGAGCTGCAAACACTGTGTAATTTCTTTTTTTGTATCATGCTTTCCTATGTGATACAAATACGTGCTGTCATGCTAATCATGCTAATCATGCTGAACATGCAAACATGAGTTTGCATGTTCTCCCCGTGCATTGGGGGTTTCCTCTGGGTACTCCGGCTTCGTCCCCGAGTCCAAAGACGTGCGTTGTTGGCTGCTTGGCGTTTCCAAATTGTCTGTAGTATGTGAATGGGTGTATGATTGTGCCAGGGTGTACCCCACCTTGGGATAGGCTTGGGATTCCCTGGGATAGGCTCCAGACTCCCTGCAACCATGTGTAGTATAAATGAAAAAAATATTATTTATTATTTTTGAGCAAGTAAAATGGCATGTGCACTGCCCAGTCCCATGTTTTGATTGCCTGGAAATCTAACTGATTGGATTTAAAATTCATATCTAACATAATGTAGTAACATGTGGCAAGTTAGTGCATTAATAAAAACAAAGAGAAACTGTAATATTATGAATTCCTGGTGTTGGGATGACAGTATAGTCATGTTCTTTATCATCTCCTGAGGCAGTTTTTGACGTAGCACAACACGTTTGTGACCTCATTAAAAAAAATGTTTTGACTGTTAAGTAAAAGCATTATTTAAGTCTGGTAAAGAAAATAAAAAAAAAATAATAGCCCAGACACAGAAAAGAGATTTGTCCACCCCTGCAGTAATAAAAAGTATTTTTTTTTGCCCCATGGAAATCATTTTTCTTTTTCATTTGCAAGCTTATAAAGGTTACACGTACAACCATTTAGTTCATTTTCAGGAGTTCATGCTTTCTAACGTGCTCTTGTGTTTGTCTCTGTGTTAGAGATCCGTAATCAGCTGGTGGAGCAGTTTAAGTGTCTGGAGCAACAGTCGGAATCTCGGATCCAGCTGCTGCAGGACCTGCAGGAGTTTTTCCGCCGCAAAGCCGAGATTCAGCTGGAGTATTCCCGTAGCCTGGAGAAACTAGCTGAGCGGTTCTCGTCCAAGATTCGCTCCTCCAGAGAACACCAGCAGTTCAAGTAAGCCAAGGGAAAGAGGGAGGTGTGTGTGTGTGTGTGTGTGTGTGTGTGTGTGTGTGTGTGTGTTAGAGTTCTTTAAGTGTGTTGATTTATGTGTTTGTCTATGGGTCTATGTGGATGAGCATTAGGAAACGTTGCAGTGGATAGACCTGCCACAATTATTATACCATCGTAATTATTTGAGCTGATCTTTATTAACCATTATTTCTGTAGTCATATGATTTATGTAGTCAAGAATAAATGCTTCAGCGAACAACATAATAATATAATCAAATTGCTACATATTTTGTTATTTCTCGTTTCTCATGAAACGTGTTGTTTAGTCACTATTACTAAAACACAAAAGGCAAAGATATGGCCTGTTTTTGTTATTCATTTGCAGAATTTCTCTTATAGCACAGTGTATACTGTTCCTTTTAGTGCATCCTAATAATTGGTTTACATATTTAAATTATGGCCTCCTGTCTTCCCTTAGGCGTTTTTTTTTTTTTTTTTTCATCTGAAAGGCAGCCAGAAATATTAATATTATCAGTGTGGATAAATAGCTGCTTTGCATAAGGTTTTAAGAGACAGTTTTGTTAATTATAATTATAATAATTGATATTATTCATATTCTGTAAATTTATATTCATAATTATAATTATGTACATGTCAATTAATCAGAAAAGATTTTATAATTGTTACAGGCTTAGCGGTGTTCTGTGGGTGTGTGTGGGTTGTTGTTAATCTTACTTTCCTGTATTTTGTGCTTACATGTATTTATAATAGTAATGCATTGAAATGAAAACTTTTGGCTGAAAGGATATTTTAGGAATCACTGGGCGTAATATCGAACACCAAATAACAAATTCCAAGTAGAAGGATTTAAAAAAATGAATAAATATTTCTAGCTATTTGCTTTTTTGTTTTTGTTTTTGTATCATTGTAAAAAAGGAGAGCAATTTTCCTTCTTTCAATTTAGTTACTTTTAAGTGAAACTGTACGATAAACCTACAATGAATTGGTCATTCTTAATTTAAACTATTCAGTAAGACATTCATTATCACTGCTTTCTTTGTCCCTGTTTGGATGTTGAATTAGAATAACAGTGTTGCCATAGATGTTTATCACAGTGTGTGTAGCGTGAGTAGACCCTGCATTAGGAGTCACCTTCTATTCTTGTTCTGGCTGACCTAATATTTGTTATATTAAAAATAATTGATTAAAGAGGTGAATTTCATTTTGAATGTGCACTCGCACTTGCACAGTAACTGTCACTACTGACTGAAGCAGCGTTCTGAACTTTGTACAGAAAGTGAAAGCACTGCAGCAATCAGGAACACAGCTCCAGGTTCTTACGTAGATGCCAATCATAGGCTTGCACCCACTTGGTGGTTCTATTGTCCTGTCCACAGCCTGTTCATTGGTGTATTGTGCACCCATGGTGGATAACTTAAATCAGTGTATAGTTTAAATACCAACAAGCTCTAGGGATGGCTACAGGGACTGTAAATAATTCTTTGTTAATGCTATAGCCATATCCATGGAAATAAAAGTCACCAAGCAACACAAAGTACAAGTCCAACACAAAGGCAGAACGGAACATTTAATAATGTATGATGAATACAAAAATGTCATTTCAAAAGCAAGAGAACTGCTTTATTCCTCTGAACGTAAATACGTTTTTTTTTTTAGATGAATTGGCCAGTGCCTTTGGAAATATGCTTTGATTCCATTGAAAGTGTCTTTATCCAGTGTAAATCGACTTTTTCATTGAACATGTAAAATTAACTCACCAAGGCAGCCAATCACGTTTGTGCATGTGCAGAATACACTATATGGCCAAACATTTGTAGAAACCTGACCATCACACCCATATGTGGGCCTTCCCTATACTTCCCCGTGCACAAAGTGAGCTCCATGAAGACATGGTTTGCCAAGGTTGGTGTGGAAGAACTCAAGTGGCCTGCATAGAGCCCTGACCTCAACCACACTGAACAGCTTTGGGATAAACTGTAACACTGACTGCACCCCAAGCCTCCTTGCTTGACATTAGTGTCTGACCTCACTAATGCTCTTGTGGCTGAATGAGTAAAACCCCATAACCACACTCCAAAATCTAGTGGAAAACCTTCCCAGAAGAGTGGAGGTTATTATAATAGCAAAGGGAGGACTAATTCTGGAATGGGATGTTCAAAAAGTACATATGAGTGTTACGGTCAGGTGTCCACAAACATTTGGCCATTGAGTGTAGCTCTAGTATCTTAGTTTCAGCTGAATATATTCAGTTGAACATTTGCTGCATCTCTTGTGTGTGGATGAGACTTTGGAGCTGTTGTGATTAGCTGTCGTGATATGACAAAAGTATCTTATCACTATATTTAATGACATTTCTATGATACACATGATGTGTATGATGATCATGATGTATCCTTCAAATACAGGACTGACCGCATCAACATAATTAAGATTTTATTTGACAGTGCAGGGATTTGAACTCACGATTTTCCAATCAGTAGTCCAACATCTTAACCATTGAGCTACTAATATTGATGTATCGTCATATTACCCAGCCTTAGAGATGCTTTGTCAGCATGCTTTTTCACTGCACACATGTGGTCAGATTTGTAAGTAAATAATGTGGTGCATTTGTGTGTCGCTGTATTTATTCAGCGTGTGTATATGTGGGGGTTTCCTTTGCTATTCATTTCAGACTATTTTTTCTCCTCTGTTGTCTCTGTGCTGCACCCGCTGTCTGTGCTGTTGTTATCAGAGCAGAAATAGCTGCTGGAGAATTTTAGAGCTCTCCGATTTTTTGCCGCTGGATACAGACGCCCTTCCACCTGCACACTACTAGACAAGTTTCTAAGCTGTACCACATTCACAAGCCTAAGGATTTTATCTCCACTTCATTTGAACAAAAATGGAACCGTTAATTGAACAGGCTCTCTTTCCTGTTTCCCTCGCTGTCAAAGAAGTGCCTCATCAAAGCTGTTAGCTAAAAACAGAACAACTGGAGCACTTCACTTTGCATGTGAGCTGCTGCTTCTGCATATTTAATCTATAAGCAATACTCTGCTCAGTGCCATTCAGCCAGTGATGGATTCCTGGCCTTCAGCAGCTCACACAGCTTTGTATGAAGGATTATACTAATAAATTGCATGCTCTTGTCTGTGAATGAGACAGCCACATGCACAGATTCAGCTTTTAATCAGTCTTGCAGAATTAGTGACTTTGACTTTGGAAAAACAAAGCCAAGCAACAAATCTAACAACTTTCTGAGCAGCATTTGTGACTGTCTTGCACTCGATGCTTCTTTCCAGTTGCTGGTTATTATATGAATTGAGAGAGAGCAGGTTTGATTGACTTACCACCATTGTGTAAAGCCTTACTGAGTTGCCATTGCGGTAGCTTACAGTATGTTCCCATCAACCAATCACTGATCTCCACTGTTTCCATCAACTAATCACTGATCTCCACTGTTTCCCATCAACCAATCACTGATCTCCACTGTTTCCCATCAACCAATCACTGATCTCCACTGTTTCCCATCAACCAATCACTGATCTCCACTGTTTCCATCAACTAATCACTGATCTCCACTGTTTCCCATCAACCAATCACTGATCTCCACTGTTTCCCATCAACCAATCACTAATCTCCACTGTTTCCCATCAACCAATCACTGATCTCCACTGTTTCCCATCAACCAATCACTGATCTCCACTGTTTCCCATCAACCAATCACTGATCTCCACTGTTTCCATCAACTAATCACTGATCTCCACTGTTTCCCATCAACCAATCACTGATCTCCACTGTTTCCCATCAACCAATCACTAGTCTCCACTGTTTCCCATCAACCAATCACTGATCTCCACTGTTTCCCATCAACTAATCACTGATCTGCACTGTTTCCCATTAACTAATCACTGATCTCCACTGTTTCCCATCAACCAATCACTGATCTCCACTGTTTCCCATCAACTAATCACTGATCTCCACTGTTTCCCATCAACCAATCACTGATCTCCACTGTTTCCATCAACCAATCACTGATCTCCACTGTTTCCCATCAACCAATCACTGATCTCCACTGTTTCCCATCAACCAATCACTGATCTCCACTGTTTCCCATCAACCAATCACTAATCTCCACTGTTTCCCATCAACCAATCACTGATCTCCACTGTTTCCCATCAACTAATCACTGATCTCCACTGTTTCCCATCAACCAATCACTGATCTCCACTGTTTCCATCAACTAATCACTGATCTCCACTGTTTCCCATCAACCAATCACTGATCTCCACTGTTTCCCATCAACCAATCACTAATCTCCACTGTTTCCCATCAACTAATCACTGATCTGCACTGTTTCCCATCAACCAATCACTGATCTCCACTGTTTCCCATCAACTAATCACTGATCTGCACTGTTTCCCATCAACCAATCACTAATCTCCACTGTTTCCCATCAACTAATCACTGATCTGCACTGTTTCCCATCAACTAATCACTGATCTGCACTGTTTCCCATCAACTAATCAATGATCTCCACTGTTTCCCATCAACTAATCACTGATCTCCACTGTTTCCCATAAACCAATCACTGATCTCCACTGTTTGCCATTAACTAATCACTGATCTGCACTGTTTCCCATTAACTAATCACTGATCTCCACTGTTTCCCATCAATCAATCACTGATCTGCACTGTTTCCCATTAACTAATCAATGATCTTTATTGTTTCCCAATGATCAGTCACTGAACACCATTGTTCCTAATGACCAATCACACATAACCATCAATATCACTTCATTTCTTATGCATTCTTGATCATTATAGTATTTTCTTACTGTATGATTTTATGCATTGCACTGCTGCTACATGATTGGCTGATTGGATAACTGCATAAATGGACAGGTGTACATGTGTTCATATTAAAGTGGACTATGAGTGTATGGAAATATTTAGTCTGTGGTGCCATGAACAAAGACTTATTTTTTAAGTCATAAGTTCTCTATTTTATTATGATAAAACTATTATTCTGTTCTTTTCTATTCTATTCTATTCTGTTTTATTCTTTTAAAAGTCCTGTTCGATGCTATGTTTGGATTTTATTCTATTCTGGTCTATTATATATGATCTGTTCTATTCTGTTATGCGCTTTTCTTTTCTATGCTTTTCTTTTCTATTCTCTTCTATTATATTCTATATTCTACTTTCTGCTTCCTTCTTTATCTATCAGGTTTTATGTAAATACTTATGATAATTCAACAAACATGCAAATTAACCTATGATGTCATCTAATGACTTTTTAAGCATGCATTAGCTACTTTCGTACTTTCCCTCGCAGCGCTGCTTTTAAAAGTCTTGCTATTGTTCATGAAGGAAGGCAAAAAGAGAAGTTATTAGATGACTCAGTGAAGCGGTTCTGTAAGGAGCAGTACGCAGCTGGGTGTATGTGTGCTGGGGTGCAGAGATTTTGCAGATAAGATAGTCAGTAAATCCAGCAGCTTTAAGCACACGTGTGCATGCATGTATGATTTCCACTGGCTGTGTGTGTGTGTGTGTGTGTGTGTGTGTGTGTGAGTGTGTGTGCGTGTGTGAGCCTTGCTGAGGCCTATTGCAATAGCAGCAGGCTTGTTGTGTGTAATTAAGGCCAGCTGTAGGAGAGTTGTGTGTTCCCTCAGCCCGCCTGTAGCCCTGCAGTCAACAACGAGGGGAAACTTGGCCAGCCTCTACAGCCCTCAGCCTGAACCTTCAACAATTTTGCTGTTGTTTTGTCTTTTTCTGCAGTTCTGTTTTTTGGCATCAGCACTTTCCAGTTCATTCTCCTTGTTTATTTGTGTCATTCTTGATCTTTGTGTCTAGTTTATTACTTACACCTATTTATTTGCATCTTCTGGTACTGCATATGAGCCATACTAAAAGATTTACATTATATAGTCCTAACCAGTGTTGAAAATGTGCGAGACCCCAAATATGATGACAGTTTTTGTGATTTTATTTATGTTGTCCTGGATCACCTTGTACACAAACATGACTTCATACCAAACCATACATCAAGCCGGACAGATGACATTCCCCTACACTACAACTTTCCGTTCTTTTCGCAGACAAATGTGTCTAAATTCTTACTCGCACACTATGTATTTGATATAGCGATAGCTAGCTAAACTACACGCTATATGACAAAAGAAGCAAATACAAATAATCAAAATACATTTTGTTTGTTTGTTTTATTTTTAACAAATACACGATTAAAAGAAATTTGGTCAGTGTTATCCTAAAACACTGACTCCATAATATTCTACTTAAAAAAAAAATAAATAAAAAAATAAAAAAATACAGGACTTGTATTTACTTATGTAAATAAATTCGTATTTACTATACTTGTAATGTGAAATTGCATGCAATTATTCAGACCATTTTTGCACATCAAGCTACAAAGGTCATTTATAACCAAAATGTTTGGACCAGCCTTAATTAGATGACCTAAGGTATACCATGGAATCTTAAACACTCAAATGACTTTGAATATGTAGTTGTAATGAAAATTCAAGACAATTTTAATTCAAGAAAACGGTATAGTGTTTATATAGTAAACATGTTCTCACAAGCCTTTTTTTTGGGTAAGGGTCTAGCAGCATGACATATCTTGGCTTAGCAATATTTTCCCACTCTTCCTTGCAAAAACATTCTAGAGCTGACAAATTGGAAGGGCATATCCTATACACAGCCAACTTCAGGACACCCCTGAACTTTAGTTGGATTCAGGGCTGGGTTCTAGCTAGATCATTCAAAAACATTCATCTTCTTTTTGTTAAGCCATTTGTTTGTTGATTTGGATGTATGCTTTGGGTTATTGCTGTGCTGAAAGGTGAAATTCCATTTCATCCTCAGCTTACTAGCAGATACCTGAAGGTTTAGCGCTTAAATCGACTGGTATTTGTAGCTATTCATAATTCCATCAACCTTGATAAAACCCACAGTTCCTTCTGAAGAAAAGCAACCCTAAAGCATGATGCTGCCACCACCATGCTTCATCGTAGGTATTGGTGTTCTTTTGGTGATATGCTTTTTTTTCTTTCACCAAACATACCGTGTGTAATTATGGAATTATTATACCTTTTGGAATTGATATTACAATAGATATGTGAAGAATTTGAGAGATTGTTGTCACATGCACAGAGTAATCAGTACTTGTCAGATATTCTTGCAGCTCCTTGTGTTGCCGTAGGTCTCTTGGCAGCCTCCCCGGTAAGTTTTTGTCTTGTTTTTTTGGAGGGACATCCTGTTCTTGGTGATGTCAGTGTGGTTATACATTTTCTCTATTTGTGGATGATGGCCTTCACAGTGTTCCACGGTATATCTGTTGTTTTGGAAATTCTTTTATACCGCTCTCCTGATTGATTCCTTTCGACAAGTGAGATAATATGCATGCTTTGTAAGCGCTTTGCGGACCATTTCTTCAGGAGTCAGATGAAACGAGGAAGATGTCAAGAAAATCCTACAGAAACAGCTGGTCTTTATTTACAGGATAATTTCAGTGATGACAGCTGTATCACAATTACTTTTGAACATGAGATTGAATATGATTGCTTCATGCTGAACACAGACACATGCCCAATTATAAATGGGTGTGCACACTTACGCAATCAGAGTATTGTAACTTTTTTTTTTCCATAAAATGTTTCTGATTGTTTTTCACTTCATTTTTTATATGCTGTAATTTCACATTGAGGGTGGAAAAAAAGTTCTGACTTTAACTTTATTTAAAAATAACTCTGACTTTATCTTGATTTAAAAAAAACATTTTTGCACAAAAAAACCTGCCATTTTAACAGGGGTGTGTAGACTTTTTATATCAATTGTACATCATAGATATCATGTTTCGCTGAACTGAGAAGCAGCAACTATGAAGCCTTCACTGTTGCACCAGCACACACACACACACACACACCCACACACACACACACGCACATACAATGTCTTATGCATCTCAACATTTAAAGGATGATCAGGCTGCTTTATACTTTATACATATTACAAAGCCAACCGTAATAATGTAATGATAATCATGATCATGTAGTGATAATCTCAAGATATTTAGCATGACAAGATTAAAGATTGGATTAAAGAAGGTGACACTCAGAAAGACAGGATTTCATTTTTCACCCTCCCCCCCGTGGTTCATGCAGAAATCATGCACAGCTACTACAAATGCTTGTTCTATCTGTGGAAGTATGCAGATCATATGCAAATTATAATTTTAAATACATTCATAATACTATTCTAATTTATTATAATTTTAAGTCCTTTTTTTTTTAAAAAAAAAAAAAAAAAAAAGGAATTTGACAGCCCTAATGCTGTACTTCATTAATGCAGCATTTCACAGTTCTTCTCCTGGATTATTTATACTGCACATTGTAGGTTTTTCCCAGCTCTCACACATATTAATCAACTCATCAGCTAATGAACAACATTTTAAACACTGACTTTAAAATGAATGTATTAAAGCAGGGAACACGAGTTGTGCAGTGGTATTATGCTATTATAGTATTGCCTTGTGTCTTGTCTTGTTTGCAGTGTACTGTAGTGCAAGCCTAATTTGCACTACATGTTGTCTGGGGTTTATCTTGTGCCGCAATGTTGTCAATTTCTTTTAATATACTGCACCACAGCCACAGAGAATGTTATTTCATTCTGTTGTATATGTGTATATGGCTAGAACACAATAGACAATAAAGCCCTTAACTCTACTTTTCTACTGCACACAGTACAGTTTATGAGATACCTACAGTTCAGTAGTGCTGAGGGGCAAAGTGTGTTATTGCACGTCATATTTTATTAGTGACCAGACCCAGCCATGCTCATACAGGAAGTTGAGCTCTTTATTAAACAATGGGAATTTATAGTGACTGATGAGCTGAGAGAGCCCAGTAAGACTATTTCACACAAGCATGCACATACATGAGTTAAACAAACAGGCTGAACTTAGAAAGCTTTGCCTTGATATTCCAAAACATTTAATATCATTATAACCCCAAGCCTTAAAGCTAACAGAAAACAAGAAGTAGTGAATACAACCCCTCTATCATATCGCTCAGCAATCGATCAGTATAAAGTTCCTCAGTCACAAATGCAAATCAAATGCAAATGATGTGTCATTTGATCTGCAGTCTGAATTTAACCCACTACAGCAGTGTCTAATCTGCAGTCTGAATTTAACCCACTACAGCAGTGTCTAATCTTCAGTCTGAATTTAACCCACTACAGCAGTGTCTAATCTTCAGTCTGAATTTAACCCACTACAGCAGTGTTTAATCTGCAGTCTGAACCTAACCCATTGCAGCAGTGTTTAATCTGCAGTCTGAATTTAACCCACTACAGCAGTGTTTAATCTGCAGTCTGAATTTAACCCACTACAGCAGTGTCTAATCTTCAGTCTGAATTTAACCCACTACAGCAGTGTCTAATCTTCAGTCTGAATTTAACCCACTACAGCAGTGTCTAATCTTCAGTCTGAATTTAACCCACTACAGCAGTGTTTAATCTGCAGTCTGAACCTAACCCATTGCAGCAGTGTTTAATCTGCAGTCTGAATTTAACCCACTGCAGCAGTGTTTAATCTGCAGTCTGAACTTAACCCACTGCAGCAGTGTTTAATCTGCAGTCTGAATTTAACCCACTGCAGCAGTGTTTAATCTGCAGTCTGAATTTAACCCATTGCAGCAGTGTTTAATCTGCAGTCTGAATTTAACCCACTGCAGCAGTGTTTAATCTGCAGTCTGAACTTAACCCACTGCAGCAGTGTTTAATCTGCAGTCTGAACTTAACCCACTACAGCAGTGTTTAATCTGCAGTCTGAACTTAACCCAGTACAGCAGTGTTTAATCTGCAGTCTGAATTTAACCCACTACAGCAGTGTTTAATCTGCAGTCTGAACCTAACCCATTGCAGCAGTGTTTAATCTGCAGTCTGAACCAAACCACAGCAACAACGTTTGAACTATGGCACGCCTCTGCAGGCATCCTCTTCTTTCTTCTGTCACTGGTACATATCTCCGGTCTCCAACCTTCACACACTGCCAAGCGTACAGAGCATGTGCCAAAATTGTTGTAGAGACTCCCATCATTCACTTTGTTCTCTGGTGTGTGACAGTGTCGTGTGTGTGAGAGAGAGAGAGGGAGAGAGAGAGAAAGAGAGAGAAAGAGATGTAGTGTTTGCTGCATCAGACAGAATATAATACTTGTTGGTCAGTGTCCATCCTCCACTCCATCCTCTCCTCTTTAAATTTGTCTGGGCTAGACCCTGTGTCTACAGCTGGAAGCTATCAAACATTTCTGGCCTCATTTTCTCTATGTGTGTGTGTGTGTGTGTGTGTGTGTGTGTGGAAAAAGGGAACCTATGTAAGATAAGCAAATAACAGCCAAAACGTTTCCAAGCTCAGTTAAATGGCTGGACATGCAGTAACGTCAGAGTGCATGTGCCCTTGTCACTGATTTGGTCTTTGTTTCTCTTCACTTTAAGCGGATAAACTCGAGCAAGCTACATGAGACTGGATTAGCTGCCTTATGGTAAAGCTCTGTTAAGCCCGCGGAATTGTTGGGAAACGACGTGATTATATGATGGGATTGTCACTTGGTGTGGTTTAAGGAAGGCGGTTTTGATCCCGGTGCAATCTAGCTACTGGTGCATTAGAATGGATTCAGGAAAAAAAAAGCTTGTCGTCAAGCAGTGTAGAATTGGATTAGACATCTATACACATCTGTGCACATCTTCTCTGAGACAGATGTGCATAATAATGTTCACATGACCATTATTATGCAACATTATACGGTATTTATTTAAACTAAGGCTGCAAATTACTGCTCAGTAGGAGGAAAGGGTATGACGTGATGATGTAATCAATAGAAATAAATAACCATATCAATTTGGGGGTATCACAGGAATCATAACACTGTAACACAGTAACACAGTAACACTGTTACTCACAGTAACGAGCGACTTACTGGATTTTTGACCCGATTATTTTTTCTCGTTTTTGGTTGTTGCATGATGATTCATAAAATAAAAAGAAAGCACTGTTGAATTCTCGAATCTGAATGGTCAGATAGTGATGAATAATTTCGTAAAACTACACAGCTCTGACGGTAATTGCAGCTTATATCAGTGCACTTGTTCGAATCAGTCCCTCCAGGATTTTGCAGGATTGCAGAAATGAATGCAAAATCAATGAAACTGTCAAATTCGGAGGGCTGTGGCTCAGGTGGTAGAGCGGGTTGTCCACTGATCGTAGGGTTGGGGGTTCGATTCCCGTCCCACGTGACTCCACCTGCCGAAGTGACCTTGGGCAAGACACTGAACCCCAAGTTGCTCCCGTTGGCAAGCCAGCGCCTTGCGTGGCAGCTCTGCTAGCATTGGTGTGTGTGAATGAGAAACAGTGTAAAGCACTTTGTAGAACCGCTAAGGTTAAAAAAGCGCTATATAAGTGCAGACCATTTACCAGACCATATGACGTCATCACAACACGGCATATGACATCATAACAGCTCATCATAATTCAGCCAAAGCCCTCTTGAATTTACTGTATGTGCGTCGAACACGAGTACAGCTAAAAGGTCTCATTTACCAACAAACATCACTGCGCAAAACAATTTCATGCGATTGTAATTTCGTCCAATTCAATCAGTTTTCCGCAAAAAAGCACAAAAAGCTCTGCAAATTTCATTGCAAATTAAAAAAGCCGCCGCATAATCAAACATTTTTGGCCGCAACAACCGCAAAAAACTCTGCAATATCCTGTACGAAATCTTAAATGTTATTGTTTCTACACTAACAGCTTACACAGTGACTTGTATGATAGATGTTCTACATAAATAGATCTTTAAAAAAAAGTGTGTAATTATTGTTACAGTGCAGATTTCTGTGAGGAGATGTTTGTTTAGCATTTTTGGAAGGAGTCTCCAGTGTCAGGGCTTGGTAACGGTCAGAGCTAAAGCTGTAACGTGTTACATGTTCCACCATCTTCAGGATGGAGAGATTTGCGGTTTCTGGGTAACATGACAAGCTGGGTTTATGTGACTCATTAACACATGTAAGTGATAACAGGAACTTGTTTTCGTGGATATTACACAACATGGGAAAAAAAAAAAACATACGTCGTGCTGTTGTTTAATAAATAGAAAAAAGTATGTCAGGCTGCATCACACCACCCCGGCACTGATCATTTTCCTGTAACAGCACACCTCACTGTGATTTATTTCGTACATGTCGCTTGTAAGTAGTGCTACGTGTGGTTGTGTGTATGTGTGTGAGAGTGTAAGGCTGGAATATTGCTCTGTTTGTTTCAGCAGTAAGGCATTTCCCCAAGCAACTTCATCTGCCTGCTCTCAGCTCCACACTTAAGACACCTGACTCAAATTACACACACACACTCACACATCTGTGCGTTTGTATGGGTGACGGTTGGTGAAATCACCTGACGTTAAAACAAGCAGCTCCATCCAAGCTCCTGTTCACCAGTTTAATAGCTAACCTGCTGCCCCCAATAACTTTCTAAACCAGGACAGAACTGGGCTAAAAACAGATCATTGCTGCCCTTTGTTTCTCTTCGCAAAATTAGATCTTCTGCAAATGAGTTCAGTATATGAAATTCTGGGCATTTGGAACTGGGCCATGTATTCCTGTCCTGTCCAGCTGAAATGTCAGACACCAATGACAGGGAGGTGAAAAGTGATTGGTGCATAGAAGCATCGCAGTGATCTCTTGAAAGATTCAGTATTAAATCGTCTGTAGCCTGTAGAACAAACGTCACCGTATGAGCTTATGTCTTATAAATCAAAGTTCTGTTTCCTTAAGCTAAGAAAACTCAATATCACAATTTTATTGGAAGCTATCATTAATTTTATTGGAAGCTATATTAATATTTCTTTTTAAGATAGGTAAGATAAGAAGACTTTATTGTCTGTACTGCTCTGCAAAACAATGAGATTAAAATACAATTTCCTGAGTTCTGCAGACAACAACATAAAGCAGCAATATAAAAAAAAAAAACAGACACACAAGTATAAGATAAACTAATATTAAACAAATATAAATTAAACAAAGTGGCACAAAAAGACAATA
The DNA here is from genome assembly GCF_023375685.1 of Ictalurus furcatus. Lineage (NCBI taxonomy): Eukaryota > Metazoa > Chordata > Actinopteri > Siluriformes > Ictaluridae > Ictalurus > Ictalurus furcatus. Next base: position 24,512,184 of record NC_071265.1, on the reverse strand, counting down.
AGACATCTATGCATCAATCACTTTTATTTATTTTCCCATAGTAACGTTTTCCAATCACTGATATTTTAGCTAGGTTTTACATGTTTACGTGACACAAATCCTTGTAAAAATCTCTTCCTACAGACTTTGTAGCACGTACATAATGCACTGTGTGTCCAACCAAATCCCATGAATAATAATCACCTGTTTTAAATGGTTCTACTTGTATACACTAGCACTTTTAGGATACATAGTTTTTAAAATTACAAATGGAAAAAAATACTACGAAGTATTAAGAATTTGCAGGAGCATTTTCACTACAAAAACAAATATTAGTAAATTATTGTGTTTTACATTAGGTGACTAAAAGTTAATAATAGGAACATAAAGTGACTCGGATATCAACATTGGTGTTTCAGAGCTTTTTCTACCTGTCCCTTCACGTTATGGACAACGGTACGATAGTATATCTAGAAAGAAAATGCGAAAATCGTTTTGGAGATAGTTTTCATTTTTTTAGTTTGCCACTTCTGGGGAAATATTACATTTAAAAAAAAGTTTTGTTGACTCATTGTACTAGTCTTGTGTTTGTCCAATTAAATGCTCTGTAAAACAAACATGTCCTGCCTCTATCCACGCTGCATATTGCACTATATTAGCAGCTTGTCAGCAGCAAACGGTTCGGCGATGCGTTTTTCGCCGTGTGTATTTCCACACACTTTTCCAGCTGTTCTTTGCTTGAGAAAATATTTAGAGTTCATTCTTTTGGGTCTTTGTTAAAGTTGACAGGTGCGGGTGAAGGTGGTGGTGGTGAGAAAACCTCCACAGTTGAGAAAATGCTCTTGCTAAACACTTTGCTGTTCTAGTTTGCTAAACTGCTGTCAGGAATATTTAGATTCGGCGAGGGTGTGGCATATCTTGAACTCTTTTGCCTTTTGTGTAAGTCAGTAAAGTTTCTTGAAGCTCTCAAGCTGTTTCATGGGGATTTAAAACATTTAAATGTTGATTAATTGCCTTGGAGTACCTTTGAGTTGCCATATATTTTGGGGGGGAAAAAGGCTTTTCACAGGTACATACGTATTGTAAAAGGAAGCACATGAGGAAGGTATGTGTAGTAAGAGATTTGGTTTGTTCTGCCATATTTCTGTCTAAGTATTTTACCATGGGATTGAGTGTTTTGTATATTTAAATGAGTCTAAATGTGCCTAAGGGTATTTGGGAAATGGGCCATAACCTGTTATCATTGGGAAGATGATTAAGCACCTAAATACATTGACTTATACAGTACTAAGCAGCAAATGGGACATTGCAAATGTGCTTTAATCAATAAGCACTACACACGATATAATTATACTCAGTGTTTAACACATATACACTATATAGCCAAAGGAAGTGGTCACCTGACCATCACAGCCAGATGTGATTGTTGAACATCCCTTTCCAAAACCACGGGCATTAATATTGAGTTAGTCTCCCTTTGCTATTATAATAAGCTCCACTCTTCTAGGAAGGCTTTCTACTAGATTTTGGAGCATGGCTGTCGGGATTTGTTCTCGTTCATCCACAAGACCATTAGTGAAGTCAGGCATTGATGTTGGGTAAGGAGACCTGGCATGCAATCTACATTTCAGTTCATCCCAAAGGTGCTCAGTGGGGTTGAGGACAGGGCTCTGTTGCTGGCCACTCGAGTTCTTTGACACCAACATTGGCAAGCCATGTGTTTATCAAGCTCGTTTTGCGCACAGGGCCAGTGTCATACCGGAACAGGTTTTGGGCCTCTTAGTTCCAGTGAAGGGATTTGTAATGCTACAGCGTAGAAAGACATCCTATACAGTTGTGTGCTCCCAACGTTGTAGTAAGAGTTTGGGGAAGAACCACATATGGGTGTGATGGTCTAGAAACATCTGGCCAAACAGTGTATGTGTGGATTATATATTTTTTTTCTGCTTTTCGTTCTCCATCCAACTGTAATCTGTTGTACTTTTTTTTTTCTTCTTCAACTATTGCTCCCTCCACTGGAGTATCATGTGTATCATGTTCTCAAAATGTGGAAGGAGAAGCAGGAAGTAGATAGAGAATGTCACTGCACAACTGTAAAAAAAAAAAAAAAAAAAAAAAAAAAAAAAAGACTCTTTTGCTCAGTTGAGTTGTCGAGTTGTAGCCTGAGGCTCAGAACTGAGAGTGACCTAGTTCTGAACTGAACTACACATTCACAGTGAAGAAAAAAGAAATCTCATCTTGTGCCTATTTGTGACAACTTCTGAAACAAATCTCTGTTGCTTAATCCTTAAAGTTTTGGTGTTCAGTTCTGACATTGTGACTGCAGTGAGTGCAAGGGCTTATATACAATTTACACTTCGGTATACTTACCTATTGTCATGGATTGGAAAATTATAGCATTGCCCCTGTAAAGTTAAGTGTCCTAGTTAAATTAAATGTTTATGTGTGGGTTTGTTGAGCAGTATTTTTAACATTGCAGTGAAGCAAAGCACTTCCTTAACTAGCAGTTAACTGCCATGGTGCCTCTAAAATGCAAACAAGTTAAACTGTCCAGAGAGAGCTACACTATGGCCAAAAGTATGTGGACATGTGACCATCACACTCATATGTGGGCCTTCCATTCTGATGTCAGACCAGATTGAACAGTTAGGAAACTACAGTATTAAGGAAAGTAAGCAATCTGATCAGTATATGGTCTTTGCAATTTCATATTCTGTAATGCTACATATATCGAAGCTTACAGTTACATACAGTTTACAGAATACAGCTAACATCCACTATATGGCCAAAAGTATGTGGACACCCGACCATAAGTGGACCTAAGAAACACACAATTGTCTACAATGTCTTTGTATGCTGTAACTTTAAGATTTTCATTCACTGCAACTAGGTTAGGAAGCGTTTAGGGTCCCAAACCTGTTCCAGCATGACAGTGCCCCTGTCCACAAAACGAGGACAATAAAGACATGGTTTGTCAAGTTTGGAGTGGAAGAACTCAATTGTACCTCAACCCCATTGAACAGCTCTGAGGACGAACTGGAACACCGACTTTGCGCGAGGTCTTCTCACCCAACATCCGTGCCTGAACCTCACAAGTGGCTGAATGAGCAAATCCCCACGACCACAATCCAAAATCTAGTGGAAAGACTTCACAGAAGAGTGGAAGCTGTTGTAGCAGTAAAGAAGTGACCAGCTACGCATTAATGAATATGGTTTTGGAACGGGATGTTCAACAAGCACATATGAGTGTGCTGGTCAGGTGTCCACATACTTTTGGCCATATAGTTCTGGATATATTGGCTGTATATATTTAATTTTTCTGACATATTTTATTTAGTTTTGAAACATTTATATTTTTTAAAAGAATTCATTGTAAATACCATTTTAACCCAGTGTATTCATCACCTTTATGTTTATATTTCCAATTGTGGCTTTTACAAGAGTGCATTGCAGTCTCCAGAAGAAACATCCTTATGCTAGGTCAACAGGTCAGGGACTAAGAATACCATCAAGCTCAAACCCTGTTAGAGATGAGTTAGTATACAGAGCTGTGAAGAAGTTTTTGCCCCCATCCTGATTTCTTCTGTTTTTGTGTATATCTCATACTAAATAGTTTTAGATCTTCAAACCAAATACATCATAAAACAAAGGCAACCTGAGTAAACACACATTATAGTGTGTATTTATTATTATTTTTTATTGAAGCTAAAAAAAAAGATCCAAAACCTCTCACCAATGTGAAAAACTAATTGACTAAAAAAACTAACTTAAACTTAAAATCAGGTTGTGCCACCTTTAGCAGCAATAACTGCAACCAAATGCTTCCAATAACTGGAGATCAGTCTTTCACTTACTTTTAGTCCTAGGATTTACTCCTGTCATTCAGAGCGTTTACATGCAGAGCAGTAATCTAATTATTGACCTTACTCTGAGTAAGATAGTAATGTGATTAAGGTGTTTACATGAGTGGCTTTTAGAATACTCCTTTCATGTACCCGTTTTACATGTTATAGAACATAATTAGATTAACAGCACACGTCATTACGTCACCGCGCCACACCGTTTGATGTTCCCTCCAGAATTTCACATATTAACATACAGTTCATCTTCGTTATGGTACCGTATATATAGTTTTGGGTGTTTTTATTTTTAATGTTTACGAACGCTTCCAGTGCGGTTAATTATTTGTCATGCTATACGTGCTAATAGACGACTGCTTGAAGCCATGGGCTGCGTTCCAAACCGCGTACTTACCTACTGTATAGTAGCCGAGATACATGTATTTCGCCTGCTATAGGCCTATAGTTGGCAGGTACGCGGTTTGGGACGCAGCCGTGCTCTCTTGTTTGCCGTAAAACATTTGAGCACTGCCGTGTGTGTACGTGTCCTGTTGCAAAATGCGGTGAAAACTCTCACACGACGTTAATAATGTGATTAAGGTGATTACATGTCTGTAATACACCTCGATAATGCGACTAAAACAGGAGTACTCCACGTGTCTTAATTCGACTTGTGTTTACTTCGAGTATGACTTTAATCGGATTAAGGTAATTAAAAATTGCTGTTTACATGGTAGTTTCTTAATGAGAGTATTGTCTTAATCGGGTTAATAGTGGATTATTGTTGTCCATGTAAACACACTGATTTAGACTTTAGGATTTTCTGGTTGAGAGCAGAATTCAAGTTTCCCTCAATTATTGCAAGTTGCCCAGTCCCTGAAGCAGCGAAGCAGCAAAGCATCAACACATCATCACACTTCCACCACCATGCTTGACTGTGGGTATGATGTTCTTTTTGTGGAATTCTATGTTTGGTTTATGCCAGATGTAACAGGATCCCTGTCTTCCAAACAGTTCCACTTTCGACTCATCAATCCACAGAACATTCTCACAAAAGTTTTGAGGATCATCAAGGTGTGTTTTGGCAAAATTCAGACAAGCCTTAATGTTGTTCTGGGTTAGCAGTGGTTTTCACCTCACCACTCGTCCATGGATGCCATTTTTGCCCAGTGTCTTTCTGATAGTAGAGACATGAACAGTGACCTTTATTGATACAATAAAGTATCAATACAATATTGATACTCTCTTGTATTGATACAAGAGATGCCTGTAGTTTCATGTTGTCCATGGGTCTTTTGTGGCTTGCTGGATGAGTAATTGCTGTGCTCTTGGAGGAATTTTGGAAGGTCGGCCACTTCCGGGAAGGTTCACTACTGTGCTGAGTTTTTCCATTTGGAGATAATGACTCACACTGTGGTTCGTTAGAGTTCCAGAGCCTTTGAAATATCTTTGTAACCCTTCACAGACTGATGTATTTCAATCACCTTCTTCCTCATCATTTCTGGAATTTCTTTCAATTTTGGCATAGTGTGTTACTGGGTAAGACCTTTTACCCAACTTCATGCTGTTGAAAAAGTTCTATTTAAGTGTTGATTTGATTGAACAGGGTTTGCAGTAATCAGGCCTGGTTGAGTCTAGTCCAGCTGAACTCCATTATGAATGCAGTTTCATAGATTTGGGGAATTAGTAACTACGGGGGGCAAATACATTTTCACACAGGTCCAGTTGGTATTGGATAACTTTTTTGCTTCAATAAATAAAATTATCATGTAAAAATGTCTGGGTTACGCATGTAAGCCTGTTCCCTGAGAAGGGAACGAGACGTTGCGTTTAGCATAACACCACGAGGGCGCTCCCATAGTGTTATGCTGAACGCAACGTGGAGTTCCCTTTGAAAGGGAACTGTATTTTGTGTTTACGCAGTTTGCCTTTGTTTTATTTGAGATTTTATTTGAATTTCTGAAACAATTTAGCATGAGATATACACAAAAACACAAGAAATCGGTAAATACTTTTCACAGCACTGTAGATGGAAAAACAGCACATCAGGTTTTTATTTATTTATTTTTATTTATCAGTGCGCATTTAAGTGTTTGGTAGAGAGGTATATCTTTAGTCTTCATGTGAAGACAGTCAGTGATTCAGCTGTTCAGACAGCCAGGTTCATTGCACCACTTGAGTGCCAGGACAGAGAAGAGTCTTGACACATGTCTTACTTGTACCTTGAGGAATGGTGGGTGTAGTTGCACCAAAAGCATCAGTGTTTAAATCTGATTGTGGCGGCTACAGGAAGCCAGTAGAGAGAATGCAAAAATAGTGTGACGTGGAGAGATTAAAAAATAAGTCATGCAGCTACATTCTGGATTAGTTGTAGGTGTCAGATGTGCTGCTCAGTTTGCATTTGTGTATTGAATAAACTAGATTTATGAATCAGAATGATAATTTCCGGCTTGTTTTGGAGGTCTTTCTTTGGTTTGGTCTACTGGACCATAAAACATGATATCCAGTCATCTGGAACATTCAGCAATCCGTCTGTCAACAATTCTTTCTCATTTGCAAGTCGAGAAAATTTCAATTTGTTTTTTCATTCTTATCGCCTGTTTCACACCACTCTCTCTCCCACAATCCTCTGCATAAGATTTTTTTTTACCTGTCTTCATAGAGGATATTTTATGCTGAGATTTTAGTGGTTGCGTCACACGTTCGTTTTTATTTTGAACTCAGAAGTCCAAAATTCACAATCATTTAAACCATGCGCGGGGTTAAGTAGTGTACACAGGCGTCAGGCTAATAGTGAGATCGAAAGCTGTTGAAGAGGAGACACGCAGAAAGTCAATGATGAATATAGACAGAGTGTGACAGAGTTAACAAGCGCACATTGCTGTCATGTGCAAAGGGTTGTATCCAGAGTTGAGGATTTAATACAGCTATTACGCACACTGATATTCAGACAGCAGACGTAACTACAGACTTGCTGTAACTATGGTATGTCTCAGTTATGTGTCATTGTGACCTTCAACTTAAGCACATTTATCACTTAAGCAAGGAGAAATATAAAGTCAGTGATAGTTTGATGTAACCACAATACAGTATGTCATGCTTAAATTCAAGTTTTGGGCTGTAAATACACTAAAAAAAAACAACTATGAAGTGCCAATCAAAGCCAATAGTAAATACACAAATATGACACTGTTAAATTATAATACTGTCCTTGTTATTAATTAATTAACTAATGTATATAATATGTCAGATTTATGAATATCAATACGTGCATTAGCTGTTGTTTTTTTGTGCATTGAGGACATCAGCATTTTAATCAGAGACATTTCTTATCTCAAGGACTGGATTTTATATATATGGAGCATTTGGATGTTCAAAATTTGCCCTCAACCAAAATAGCAAAACACTAGCATTAACCAGGAAATGACTGAATGTTATGACTGCATATTAAAACAGACTCATTATTACAGTCACCTGAGTGTTTTACAGACAAACTTATCATGACATGATAATCTGCTGGAGTAACAAATCAGTAGGTTGAAGTTTTGAAACACCTCGTTTCCTTTAAAAATAAACTTATAAGCAAAGGCTGGTGTTAAATGATTATCTTCCCAGATTATCTTGTGGTGTGTGATGTGTGAAATCCGGTCTTAATCCCTCAGAGCTACTTACAGTCCAGCCTTAGACACACTGATTTAAACTCCCATATATTTAACATGCTCAATATTTATCACTCAACATTCTGTAGTGTGAGGGAAAGCCAGACAGTCTTATGTAAAAACACAACCTTGACATGTGAAAGACTGATAACCAGTGACAGCCAAACTAAACTGTTGTCCACCATGCATTTTAATTTAAAGTCATATTTGTGACTCATGACGAGAATCTGAATGTATATGGTGTTTGAGGGTAATATTTTAGTTGTCAGGAATCCTCACTCTCAGTGTTTTTGTTATGACGTGCTTTTGTTTAGGTTTCGGTCCTGTGTTTGGTCCCCTGTTATTATAGTGGCTGACTACCCTAATGTGTTCACCTGTTCTGTGTCTCACTTGATTACTTTGATTAATTCTGTCCAGTGGTTTCTGTTCCTCCTTCTGAAGTCTTTTCATGTTATTTGTATTGCTAAGTTCTCAGCCTTGCTTCTTGTTCCTGTGTTCTTTGATTTTCACCTTCACCGCTTTTCATGTTTTGATTATGTATTATCCTCTGCCTGTGTTTTGACCCCAATTATGGACATTTTCACACTAGGTTCCTGCCTCATTTAACCACATGTTACATTAGTGTTGGGGTTTGGACACTGAAAGACAGACAGTCTGTAAAATCCGTCATTATATCTGGTGTCTCTCACATTTTCAACATTTGTTTTAATATTGTATAAATCTTGTAGTGTAGCTCATGTGTAAGAGATGAAAGGCATGATGCTTAGCATCTGCTACTCTCCGAAAGGGGTGATGTTACAGATTTCTCCCTCGTCTTACTCCAAAAAGTAATTGCTTCTCCTGCTCAATTTATCTGAAAACTCTTCCATTTATCTCTGTGCTTTTCATGAGTCTCCTTTCGTCCGAGCTTTTCTTTCTTCATCCCCAGGCGTGTTGATTGATTGGGGAAGGAGATAGGGCTGAGATGGAGGACAGGGAGGGGGGAAGGTAGGCGTTGGGTGTTGTTGGTTAGTGAACGCTTAAGGCCATGAAAGCAGATTAGGATCATGCCAGGACGCTTTCACTCTCCCTCTGGTTCAGGGTCATTATGATTACCAGCGTTAAGGTATTAAGTGATCGATGAGCTGCCAGACATCATGTTTGCATGTAAATGCATGTGTTCAGGTGTGATGTGTTGCATCAGTATTCAAGGACGCTGAGAAACGTTCTCTTTAGTCTTTATTTCTGCTGTAAGGGGATAACGGCAGCCTGTACGAGTCCTTTTAAAGAAAATGGGACTAGGCATAGAAACCTTGATTTTTTCAAACAAAGTTAATTAAAAGCGACTGCTTGTTCTGTTCTCTGACAGCTCCAAACAATAAACAGATTCCTGAGCTGCACACACAGATTATGTTTTGTTTAGTAGGGTTGTGGTTGTTTTGTCAGATTTTGACTTTAATTAGCCAAGATAATCACATAAAGGTGTGGCTGATTCTTTCCACACAGTAAAAACATAATAATATACTGACTACAGCATTAACTACATGCAAGTACCAAATCACTGAATGCTCTGGTAATATTCCCATTGCGTGTTTAGTCACAATTACAGTTTATTTTTTGGCCATTATGTTGTACTCTTGAAAAGGCGAAATAAACTGTGTTTATATAAGTGCATCCACAAGGAACTAGCTGTGTGCCTGACTTTTTCAAGCTTATTTAACTCAATAAGAGGAGTGACGTGTGAATCAATATTGTTTCTCTAATACAGAGGTTCTCAACCTTTTGTAACTAAAGCCCCCCCAAGCCTCCCCTATCATGTGGCACGCAACCCCCCCAGATTGGAGGAGACCAGGTATAATGATTATATATTCTATATAAAATCTATCTATATATAACCTAATCTATAATCTGTTTTTGATAGATAGATAGATAGATAGATAGATAGATAGGTTTTTTTGCTTTTTTAATATGACTTTTCATAACTTTTATGATTTTTTAAATAACTTTTATGACTTTTATAAAACTATATAACGGACAGGTGTGGAACATGAATGATAAAATGTTTCTGAACACTATAACTACTTTGAAGAAGAGGACTAGGCTGTAATAACGTGGACTGTTTTACATGTAAGACATGTTGCATTACATTCGTATTGCTTTCTAAAAACATTCGCATACAAATGATGTAAATTGTGACAAAGATCGCATCTCGTTAGCCATGACATTGTTAAATCTCCGGCTCTCAGACACTCATCGAATAGAGCAGATGCAGAGAGAGGTGCGAGTGTAGCGGGAAAAGATTTGTCGCTAGGTTCTTCTTTTTTTTTTTTTGCAAAAGTTGCTAAAGGGGTCAGAAAGTCGCTAAGTTGGTAACACTGGTCTGCACTGACAGTTAGATAAAAGGCAGGCTAAGCTCCGCCTCTCCCCAGCAAAAAGAAAATACAGAGGGAGAGGGAATGCGGGGTTTTTCATTTATGCACATTCTATTTGAAAAGCAATAAAATGCACCGAGTACACAAATGATGCCCTGTGTGTGTTTTTTTTTTTTTCTTTCTTGAAAACTTTCTTGTTTCTCTTGTTTAGGAAAGACCAGCACCTCCTGTCTTCAGTGAACTGCTGGTACCTGGTTTTGAATCAGACTCGCAGAGAAAGCCGAGATCATGCCACACTCAACGACATCTACATCAACAACGTCATCGTCCGCCTGGCGCAGGTCAGCGAGGATGTCATTCGCCTCTTTAAAAAGGTCGGTGTCTACTCTGTCTCCTCTTTAGCGGAAAGTTGGGAATGTTGTGTCACACCATCGTGCCTGTGGAATATCCATCTTAATGCGAAAACTTATGAGACATTAATGCAAAATAGCTAGCTAACCATACCTAAAGAGTTACTTGCAACTAACAGTCTAGGTCTGTGTTTTTCATTTCTAAATTCAGGACCAGCATAGTAAACGTGGTTAAAACAGACAAAATAGAAAATAGAAAGCAAGGTACATTTGAGATGACAAAGTTATCAAATGTATATAAACTCCTATAAATTCATTGTGGATGAATTGGAAATGTGTTAAACGTAGTTGCATTACTTTTTTTAAATAAACTAATTGTTGAGCAGGGGCGTGTGGTGGCTTAGTGGTTAGTACCTTCGCCTCACACCTCCAGGGTCGGGGGTTTGATTCCCACCGTGGCCCTGTGTGTGTGGAGTTTGCATGTTCTCCCCGTGCTGCGGGGGTTTCCTCCGGGTACTCCGGTTTCCTCCCCAGTCCAAAGACATGCATGGTAGGCTGATTGACATGTCTAAAGTGTCCGTGGTGTATGAATGGGTGTGTGAATGTGTATGTGATTGTGCCCTGCGATGGATTGGCACCCTGTCCAGAGTGTACCCTGCCTTGTGCCCAATGCTCCCTGGGATAGGCTCCAGGTTATAGAAGATGTGGTATAGAAGATGGATGGATGGATGGAGTTATTGAGCAGATAACAGGATGAGAACAGAATAGATATCGAGAATACATAATGTTAACATCATGGCAAGGAATTTGTATGTTTTATGCATTGATATCCAGGTATTTCATGTTGGGACAGATCTTTATTGCTTTCTATCATAATGCCAATTCTTCTGCTAGCTGTGGGAATATGGATTGGACTGTGAACTTAGGGTTTGAATGGGGGTCTGAGGAATATGTATCTAGAAAGCTAACCTTGCATAACGTGCATAGCTTTCCTTTATTGCAGTGACTGTCCTGTCACAGTCTGATGGCATGTGAATTCCTGATAAGCTTCAAGTGACAAGTTTTGGAAAAGAGTAAAATACAAACTCAAAAACCCAAGCTACAAATGAGATCAAATAAATAAATAAAAAGATCATTATTGTCACTTATTGTTGCGTCCACATTTAGTTAATTAGACTGATTTTAAAAAGTGTGATATTTTGAGAAAAAGTTTATTCACGTTATATTGAAGTAACTTTTATATACAGTAGTTTCATCCTACTGTGTAGCCCTATATTCTTGAAGTATATATTATGGAACCTTTTTTGGCACATACGAGAAAATATTACACAAACGTATCCTGCGATTCTGAGTTAAAATCTCAGAGTTGCAGATTTTAATCTCACTATTGTGAGCCACACCATCTCCTCAGGCACACTATCCTATTCAGCCTTAAGCATTCTCTTTGAGCAGCTAGTTTCTCCTGAGAAGAATACTACAGGTGGGTTATATTGCTTCTTTACACACTGCTGCATATGTCTGTATAGTTGTTGTGATATTAGAATTGTAAGATTTTAAAAAAGTTGTAATTGAGCGATAAATATGTGTTTCTAATTTGTAGCGCAAGTGAGCGTCCATAAAATATCGTACAACCAATAAGGCGAATCAGTTCCACAATGCAGTGTGATACGATGATGATTCCTATAGAGTCCTAATAATAATATGGCTGATAAAATCATCTTAATATGGGTAGTAATTTATTTAAATGTTTTATTAAACAATACGAATTGGACATTTTAACAGACGCTGCGCTCTTCGATGATTCTTGTAATGTCAAAATAACTAACTTCAGAATTATAATGCTGTACCTGCTTGATTCAGCTTTTCAGACTGTATTAGAACAGCAAACTCCTTGCCGCAGGCAATTTAAATAGTTATTTCATTAACGAGCGTGTGTTAGCATGTTACATAGCTTAGAACCATGGATAATATCTTGCTTTCCCTCAGCACTCATAATATTTGCTAATCATTTTTCATTGTTCCTGTTGCAGTTACTTAATAGTAAGCCCTAGGGTTTGGACATATAAAGAAGTATAAGAAGTCACATTCGAACAATTTTTCAGGCATTTATGAAGGACAGTGCCACATGGTTTAAACTTGACAGTTCGGGGCTCTATATGTGAAATGGTGTCAGCACATAGCCCAGATTCCTGAGGTCTAAAGCAAACAGCAGCAGCATGCTGACACCTGGCTGGGTTTCCTCTAGGTGTGTGCACTCTCTCTCGGTTAACATTCACAGGAGAGGCCGGAAGTGGAGAACATGAATAAGCCAATGACAAGCAGTGAAAGAGCCCGAGGGATTAGTGGCAGCTTGTGTTGGTCAGAGGTCTGACCTTAAACAGACTTCAAATATGAATGAAAGCAGTAAACTGGTGCGACTCAGTGTGAGCCTACTGCAGTACGCATTTGTGTACTCCGTTTCAGCTTGGAGGAGTGCAAGAGTTTGCAAAGAGCTGTCCTTAAGATTTATTTGGATTGGATTAGATTGGATTAAATCCACGATAATTAAGTCCATGGTAATGTCTTTTAGCCCTAGGTTTTTGGAAACCGTTCAGCTGAGAATAAGAGACCTGCAATCATTCCCTGGCACAGTTTACTGTCACTACTGTTGTGTGTGTGTGATATGCAGTGTGTGCAAGGAATTTTTTTTGCGTCTTCATTTATAGGTGGAAAACACCCCCATGCTGAGAACTCAAACCGGCTTCTCAGCTGGATGCCCTGCTAGCTTGGGGCTAAACACTGATCTCTGTAGAATTGCACCATGTTGAGTATTTCAAGTGTAACTACTCATCTCTTTTGACGATCAGCACTCCATAAACCTATCAAACATTTAGCAGGGAAAGGCTTTGTGTGTCACTGTTATACAATCAGTGGATTGATGCACCAGTTACGCTTGTGTAATAATGAGGTATTCACTGGCGCTCAGGGTTTAAGATGCACCCAAATGATTAGCAGCAGTTAGGAGAAGAAGGATGAAGTCGTAGAGCATTGGCAGTTACTTGGTACTTCTGTAAGGTGCTCTGGATGAGGGTGCCAAATGCCATAAATGTAAATGTCGTCGAAGCAGTGTTTCCTCTGATGGAGAGAGACTGGACTCACTCTCTTTCACTGTGTTGCATCAGAACAGCTGCAAGTGACTGCATGTTCTGTGTTTGACAAAGCAGTCACAATAATACATCAAAACACACAGCAGTATTGAAACAGCTCAAATTCTTTTGAGGGATCTACATTTTGTACAGTTTACATCTGGAGACAGTTGTACACAATAATAGAACAAAAAAAATGTAGCAGTGCAGTATTTTAGAAGTGGCATACTTGTGTCCCCAGTTAACATGCACATGTATATACAGAGGTAGACATTATACACTAGTAACACTGAAGTAACTGCGTATATTCTCACTGATTAATTAAACAGTGTGCAATTGCTTTGTAGGTCAGACTGAGCTGAAATTTCCTGCCAGATTTCTTCGTACTCACATGCATACGGTAATAAATGCCATTCACTTGCCAAGGCCAAATTATCAAGTACTTTGTGATTTGCTCACAGCTTTGTGATTTGCATCGGGCGACTCCCACAAAACTCCATAAAAGGCAAAGCTGACAGAGAGCTGAAAACATCAAAATGATGACTATACAACTGAAAGGGCGCCTCCCTAGGGGCGGAGAGTCGTAACTCTTCCAGTAAAGCAGCTCAGCTATTCCAACATGTCGGCTACCTCGGGGACAGACCAATGCTGCGTCTCATTCCGCCTTCTATCCGTCCTAAATAGTCTCCAAGGTTAGAATGAGTGTGTCTCGAATCGTAGTATGTTGAAATGAGGTCACATCATGACCTATGATGGTCTAGTATTTTCGAAGTGTGGATCCATGGACACTTTTTCAGCTAATATTTCTCACGACTCCTAGCGTGAGGGCGGTAGAGATTTGTGAGTTTGCTTTGCTGAATTCAAGTACACATTTTAGAGAGGTGTAAATGAAATGTGGAAAAATAAGTCAGGGGAACGGTAAATTCAATTATATAGTATAAATAATATAAGGAACAACGAATGAAGGAAAGTTGAACGTTTGTTTATGATGACAGTGTGTGTAACTACGCAACAGCATTCTCTTCTGTTACATGCCGTGTTGGTATGTACCACAACTTGCATACTCTTTTGCTACATGCTGAAATGTATGTAATTTTTCTTCACGAAAAAAAGAGTACATACTTTTAGTACATAGTATAATTAGGTGAAATGGGATGCAGCATAACTCTCCCTCCATTTATACAGTGTACAGTGGCATTTCTTTTGTCCTAATTGAATGGCTAGACATATATATATATAAATCATCAATTAAGATATCTTAATTGATGGTTTTTGTTTGGATTGTTTCCTTTCAGATTATTATAAAATGACTGAGGTTCACACAGTGTTCAATAAAATTGTGCATATAGAAATAATATGCTATTTAAACTTAACATCATAATCCGTACATGCGATTGCAATAACTTTTTGTAATTGTAAGAAATTTTCACAAACCTCGGAGTTCTCATAAGATATTGGAACTAACTGGATTTTCAAGAATACCACATTTCTTGTGTAAATGCTCCTACGCAAAATTTATAAATAAATTAGTTTGTATTCGATTTGATAAATGAGGTTCATAGTTGGGTATGAAGTGTTGGAATGCAATCTTTGCAGATTAATAATATCGGCTTTAAGGGTGTGTGTGTGTGTGTGTGTGTGTGTATGTGTGTGTGCTGACAGGATGTGATGTATGTGTCAGGGTATCAAGTTTTGCCCATAACACATAACTCATGCTGCTTGTGGAGGGTTGGGTTGTAGACATGGTGGGTGTGTGTGTGTGTCTCAGACATAGAGTGAGTATTGATTCCAAAAGGTTGCACAATATATTGAAGGCTGCAATATGGTCAAGAGCCACTAATCATGTTTTACTGTGCATTGTGAATTCTGAGCACGTTTTAATATCTGACGCACAGATACGTTTCTGTAGCGGTTACAGTAAATTACAGGGCAGTGGTGGATTAGCGGTTAAGGCTCTGGGTTACTGATCGGAAGGTCGGGGGTTCAAGCCCCAGCACTGCCAAGCTGCCACTGTTGGGCCCTTGAGCAAGGCCCTTAACCCTCTCTGCTCCAGGGGTGCCGTATCATGGCTGACCTTGTGCTCGGACCCCAGCTTCCTGACAGTCTGGGGTATGCGAAGAAAACAATTTCACTGCGCTCTACTGTATATGTGACCAATAAAGACTCATTATCCTTATCGAATTACAAAGCACACTATGGTGAAACTAATACATCTGATCTTTTACTGTATCACATCCAGAGGTCACTATATGTTTTAAGTATATTGTAAGACATTTTGCATTCACATTATTGTGTTACACAACCAGATGTAATACTAAATATTTTGTTGTTTGCTGCACTGATACTGCAAGCGCAGTTGATTGTTGGGGATTATAGCTCTCTGTGATTTATGGGAAGCAGAAATAAATCAGTGTAGTTCATGCGAAGGAAGCGAACACCAAAGTGTGTAAAGGCAAAGCAACAACAAAGCTCAAAGTTACCTCGTGAAATTTCTCACAGAGGCCAAACATTAAGCTACAGGAGATAAAGTGTTACGGCGAGTGTTTGGACCCCTGTTTTCCTTTCTCAGATAATTCTGTGAAGAAATAATTGCATGTCATGGCTTTATTTTGTCAAGCTAGTTTTGATAACAAATCCATTGAATTTTATTATTGATTATATAACATTGTTGTCAAAACCTAACCTCAGTAGGTAAGTTATGCTTGTTAGTTATGCTTGTAAGTTAGCTACAGTACCGCATATGGTCCAGGGAAGTAAACTATACTGCAGTTTTTGCAGTTGAAGCATAAAACAATTTGAAGAAATGAGAAATAGATTTTCCCTTATGCTGTACGTTATATTGTAACACAAAAGCATTTTCACAGAAACATATGCGGACGATTTATTTCATCATATTCCTGAACATAATTTGAATTTTTTCGCTTTAACCGCATTTTTGCATTAAGATACAAAACTTATTAAGCAATATAATAAATGTAAGTAAACTAGATTTGGCAAACTCATGCTGCAGCACAAATATTTCATAGAGGGTATGTGTCAACCAGCTCCCTAGTTCAGTAGTCAGGGCACTGATCAGGGTGTCGGCCATTTTATGGGCTGTCCCAATCTGAAAATCCTTCCAGTGCACTGGAACGTTCACTCCCTAAAAAACCCCACAATGCACTGCAAAACCATTGAGCATTGATGCTCACTATGTTCCCTTACTGGAAATGACTGGAAAGGCTTCATATTTTCTGAAGCCTCTGAGCTCGAAAAAAAAACGGGGGACGAACTCGCTCTCCGCCAGCTTTTAAATATCCACTAGCTCGTCTACGATCCTGCTTGATATACCATGACAGAAATGCGTGTGATTAAGCTAACAAAATGATATGACATGTAAAACTTTTTTACGCAAGTACGTAGTCATGTCGTCAGAAATTGAGTTATCAGTGTCCCAATGTGTAGTGAGCCAGAGTCCTTACAAGTGCCCGAACTCGTGTACAGTACACAGTATACTGATTCATGACCTAGAGAGCTGATCGAGACGCACCCTAAGTAATATTTTGCATTAGGAGTTTCACGATTAACATCTGATTACATTACATTTTACATTACATTGATGGCATTTGGCAGACACCCTTATCCAGAACGACTTACATTTATCTCATTTATACAACTGAGCAGTTGAGGGTTAAGGGCCTTGCTCAAGGGCCCAACAGTGACAGCTTGGTGGTTCTGGGATTTGAACTTTTGATTAGTAGTCCAATGTCTTAACCACTGAGCTACCACTGGCCCTTTTTTTAAAAGCCTGGATTGTCCACATGTCTCATTCTCACAATTAACCACAAGATGATCTTCTTATGGAACTAAGTCAAAATGAACATCTGGACGGCAGCTAAATTTAAGCAGAACCGCACACTCAAATCAACTAATATCCTATGCTAACCTTCATTTGTGGTCCTTCAAGAGAGTCTAAACTAATTACACATGACCTGGACATGACTGACCACCATTTTTAAAAAGAGAATGATTGAATATCAGGTCCTTTATTTTAATCACTTCCTTCAGAAGTTTACTCCCACCTCCCTTGTTCTGACATGTTTGGGTGACTCATGATGTATGAGTGAGTCTTGGCAGAGATTAATCAAAGGACCTGATTTGTTCTCCTGCTAAACACAGCAATAATTACAGGAAATTGAATGACTGAATGTCGAAACTAGACACGCTAGAGCTTTTAGCACATACTTTGACCAAAGTTCATCTGAAGACGTGGAGTGCGGTGACTCATAATTCAAAGTGATATATACGTTGGATAATTTACATTAGGCTAATAGTAATATATCCAGTTATTATTGTTTTTACTGTCTGTTTGTTAATCTTTTTAGAAAATTTGTTTGTTAGATGTGTTAGTCCACCATCTGAAGTGAACAAAAGAAGAGTAATCAGGCGCTTCAATAAATAGTTTGATATTTAGACATCGCTCACACACACACACACACACACACACACACACACTAACCCCCACGTTGTAGCCCAATAGACACACCATTCTCAGTCCAGAGACATGCAGCTAGTTATGTTATATGCTAACTGATATGTATCTGGGAGACACTTTCAGGTCTCTAAAACAGTTACATGTCTACTGTAACATCTCACAAACAACACCTGTTTATGAAGTGAATTATGAAGGTTCTTCATTAAACACTGCTGTGAAATGACTCGTTTGTGATTATGCACATACAGTCAGATATCTTCCAGTGCTGCAGAATAAGACTTTAGCCCAGGAAAATACTAAAGAGACAAAAGATAAATAAGGACTAAAGCGTGATGATTTGTGGTGTTGCAGGAAAATAATCAATGATGGGATGGTATATTGCGGTGTGTTGTTGATTATTTTCCAATAACAGTGCATCCTGAGTTGATGTGAGGTCATACCACAGCAACAATGCAAAAATGATATCTTAGCAAGTCTTATCTAATGTTCTTATTATGAGATTATTATCAGTCAAATCTATGAGTATTCAGCCTGTTAGATGCTTTTACTCATTTCAAGCTTTAAATTGTATTATTCTATTGGAAGATCATTTTGAATAAAATTAGATAAATTATCTGCCAATAGAGCAAGACTATTACAAGCTTGAAATTATTGAATTTGATTCAGTATCGTTGATACAGTATGTACTGATCCGTATATGTGTGTAGTATGAATGCAATCTGGACATACTACATCTGCTATGTTGGCATTGTCATGTGACCTACAACTTCAGAAGAATTTTTTGATTCTGACAGCACTTCCACGCCAGTCCTGTTGCATTATGGGACAGTGCAGTGTGCATTGCTTCCATACTGCAGAATCTCGGCGGAAGGAGTAGGTCATCTGGGTATTTCTCGACTCCTGTTTTATGAATACTGAGAATTCGGACATACTACTCCTTGGGGGCAAATACTTTTTCACAGCACTGTACATGCACATACATGTACTTTCATGTTAACACCTGTGTATTATTATAATAATGACAGTAATAATAACAATAATAATAAATAGAAATGTAATTATACAGGACTGGTATGAAATCAGTACAATAAAATGAATTAAAAAGAAATAAGTTAAAATACATAGGAAATAAATAAATGGAAAGGAAATGGGTGCGTTCATTACTGGAGAGCAAGATGGTAAACCTACAGCATTTCCACACATACTGCATCCTCATGGACGGGCCTCCTGTGCTGGTGTATGAGTACAGCATATTGATTTTTAACTGTAAGGGGCCTCTTGTCCAGAAAATACAGCACACTAGGAGATAATGGAGTTAGACTGGTTACAGCTCATCATGCATGCCTTAGCTAATGTACGAAGATAATAATGCGTCTCTGTTCATTTAGCGTTAGTTTTTCTTGAATGCATTTCGCTGTTGATGTGCATCTAACTAACAAATATACATTTTGTAACAATTCTTGACCTGTTTTTTTTTTTCAGAGTAAAGAAATTGGCATTCAGATGCATGAGGAGTTGGTGAAAGTGACAAATGAGCTATACACGGTGAGTAATCATTCTCTCCCACACCTCTATTCTGCTCTTTTTTTCCACTAGAACTCACACATGGCACATTTTTCACCATGGCAACATGGCCTTTTGCTTTGCTGCTGCCTGTTTATATTCTTGTCCAGTGTTGGGTGAAGAAGGAGAAGTTGCTTTCAGGTGACCTGCCTGACACAAACATGCCATTCAGTGGCATAATGATGATGATATCTGTATGACTGATGGTATTGTTGGTAATATTTGCTGAAGAAATTTTGTGGGCTTCTGCAGTTTTCTTACATTAGTGCCGTCTTAGTATCTTACATTAGTGCCGTCTTAGTTTCACTCTTAATGCTTCCATCCGTGCACACAACAACACTGTAAACTTTCCTCATCAGTCAGTATGAAATAAAGGACATCTGAAGCCTTATTTCTCTCTCTCTCTCTCTCTCCCTCTCTCCCCATGCTTTTTCTCTCGTTATCTTTATCAAGATGAGTTGCTTGCTATCTCAGGTTTTCTTTTCATCTCATTGGTGAGAATACTCACCAGCGAGTCTGTATCAGAGAATAATCTCTGTCCAATTTCCCCATTTCCTCTGTAGACTAGAGCAGCTACCGGACTGAAATCTTTAACCAGCTGTTCAGGAGTGTTTTCCATGGTAAAACCAAACAGCTTGCAAATGTTTGCTGTGTATTTAGTGTTCTTATGTTTAATTTTGGAACCTAAGCCCCCAACTTTCATTAGGTCCATTATAGTCTGTTTCAATGAGGTAAAGAGTGGCTAAGTTACAATGCATGTCCTTTACGAAGACATTTCCAGTGGTGCCATTCTTAAAATGTAAAGCTTTCAAAACATAATGACTCATTTTTGAGTCTCCTGAAAAGCAAACAAACAAGATACAGTGCCCTCCACTAATATTGGCACCCTTGGTAAATATGAGCAAAGAAGTCTGTGAAAAAATGTCTTTATTGTTTAACCTTTTGTTCTTTTGTTAAACAAATTCACAAAAATTCACAGCAAAGCAGGACTAAATCTGGAATGGGATGTTCAAAAAGCATATATGGATGTGATGGTCAGATGTCCACATACCTTTGGCCATATAGTGACGATATAATCTGAGATAAAATATGTGCTCCAGATGCTGGATTTGCTTGTGTATCCAGCCGTCTCTATTCACTGCAGCAGTCCAAGTGTTTTATCTATTGGAAATTTATACACCTTCTGAAGAAAAGATTGTTCCTGGCCTGAGGGAAAATCCAACATCTGACTAACATGTTACTTTAAATTTAATTTGGACTTCCTGTCATTAAATCAATCTACCACTCACATCACGTTGTGGAGTATGGTTCTTTGCTAGTGTTTGGAATGGATTTGTTTTAGGAAGAGTGAAATCACTGTTTGTACTTATGAATATGATTGAAACAATCTATATTCATTCTGTCCTCTTCAGTTAACATTTAACCTTGGTCAGGGTTGAATTGGGCGTGGCAGGAATACTATGGGATTAGATTTGTGCCAAAAGTATTTAACGTAACTTTTCAAGAAACGAGCAAATATATACAATGAGAAAGAAGAAAAACACTGAAACTGAAAACAATGAACTCAGTGGCAAAGATTTTACATGATCTTCAAATAAACAGCATTCTTTGTTAGCTTCATTTTCACTAATCATGGTTTATGAATATGCTGCCAGAGTTTTCGTTTACATTGTAAAATATTTCGTTGATGCTCCGCTAGTTTGTGGTCACCATTCTGGCACAAATCTCACGTGTGGGTGGGGCTTAAGAGTAGACACTTCAGTGTTACGAATTTTGGAGAGCGTTCTGGATCTGTATCTCTGTATAATTATAGTGTTTGTACTTTGTAGTGGAAATTATTTACTTACTTTAGTCAGTATATTAGTTCTTAATTAATATTTTGAGGTTTGGGTAGTCTCATATGACTGTTTTGTTGAGATGAGCTCTCAGGAGTGGCACAAAGCGTCGTCACCCTCCTCCTCAGCTGGACACTCGAACTGTAAATCCAAATCTCACTAGTCAATGAGAGTAAATTGCTGTTAAGCCCGCCCACACGTGAGATTTGTGCCAGAAAAAGTTTTCAGTTTCAGAGTGTTTTTTTATTTCTCATTGTATATTTTTGTTAGTTTCTTGAAAAGTTATGTCCAGTACTTTTGGCACAAATTAAATCCCATAGAATACACGCCAGTCCATCACAGGGCACCACACACATTCACATCCTTATTCACACAAATTTAGAGGAGCCAATCACACTACAGGGATGTTTTTAGGATGAAGGAGGATACCAGAAGGAAACCCACATGTTCTAAAAGATGTGACATTATTCTGATGAATATAGACAGAACATAGAAGAAACGCTCTGTCTATCATCAAATCATGCACTTTCCATGCTTTCTGAATACAGCAATCGCTGTTGTATAGATCTAAGTAGGTCGGTATTTTAAACTTGCATGTGCAAGCTCTGAATTAATATATAAATTTACAGGCCATTATGTAATTTTGCGTTTTTTGATTTATGGCTCAATAATTAAAAACAACAAAATTAAAGAACCAAATAATGGAATATTTCTTTATTATTTATAGTAATTAATACTTATTTATTAAAATGCAGCCCAAATTATTGCCCAGTCTTTCCTGTTGGTGGAATTATATGCAGGGAATAAGCAATGAGGCCTAGAAGAGCTGCGAGTCTGCAGCATTGCTGCTGCAGTAAAGCCAGTTACTCCTCTCACAAGGAATAAGAAATAAATAAATAAATAAAAAGAACAGCAGATTCTTCCTTGTGCAGCAATGCATGTAGCACCTTGAGCTGTTTGTATAGATAATTTGTTTCAACGGTCACACTTGGAACATTTACCTTTAACAGAGAAGCAGATTTCTTACATATTAACCCTGAAATTATGCACAAGAAGTATTAGCATTTCTGTGCTAATGATGTTGCAGTAAAGCCAGAGTCACGTCCCCTGATTCAGCTCTGTTTTTACTCATTCTGTGACCACACTGGAATAAACAATTACCTAAGTTATGGAACCTGAAAGCTTTGGGCTGTGGTGCACAGAGCATATTCAGCCAGAAGTGACTAAAATTGTAATAGAAAACATTTTGTCATACAATTAAGACAACATACTTAAAAAAATCCATTATCAGTGGCTGGTTGTGTTGGTGTCCAGCAGTGGACTGGCATCCTATCCAGGGTGTATTTCTACCTAGCACCCAGTGTTGCCCTGGATAGGCTCCAGATCCACTGCAACCCTGACCAGGATAAAGCGCATACTAACATTGAAGAGGGTGGCATGGTGATGCAGTGGGTAGCGTTTCCACCTCGTACAGTGCCCTCCACCAATATTGGCACCCTTGGTATATATGAGCAAAGATGGCTGTGAAAAATTGTCTTTATTATTTAAGCTTTTGATATTTTGTTTATACTCTGCCCTCATGGATATCAAACAATTGCAAACAAAACACAGGTTTATCAAAAAAAAATCTTTGTTATTACATAACATTATACTTATTATACTGTTGTGGTGCCAGTGTTGGCCCACATCTCTTTTGAAGGTGCTGTTGCTGGTGTGCTGTAAAAATCAAACAGCTCAAATCTACAGTATGCTCACAACGAACCACCTCAGCATGGCTGAAAATGAGATTCTGCTGCTTGGGGACTTACAGACATACAGATCCAGCTAGCTTGTAAACACGCTTCCTTTTTTCTCCTCAGTAGAGAAATGAACCGACATCCTTGGTTGTAGTGAAACGGGTTATTTTTGATACTCTTCCATGCTGGGATATACAGCTCTGGAGAAAATTAAGAGAGCACAGCAAATTGTTTTTTTAATCCGCATCTCTGCATGTATGGCAGCCATTCCATGCCAGCGTCTGTTGAATTCTAACACAGACACACCTCATTTTACTAAGTGAGGTACTGATTAGGTGATTATCTGAAGCAAATCTTATTTAATAAGGAAAAGTATAAAAACCACTGCTGTGGTCATCACTATCCTCTTGCAATAGGAGCAGCTGGATGTCAAAGACAGTGCTAGTAGTGCCTCAAATGTAATTGGAATCAAAAAATAACTATTGACCATGTCAAAAAAGGAATGGAAAAGGAATGTTGAAAAGGAATGTTTTGAGTGAGGAAAAGAAGGGTTCAATTCTGCCTTTACTGGCAGAGGGATACAGTGAGAGTCGAGTTGCTTCCATCCTTAGAATTTGACGGTGGTTCATAAGAACAAGGTCAAGCAGCAGACATTGGGGACAAGAAAGCTACAGACCGGCAGAGGGCGAAAACGACCCTCCACTGACCGGGATGACCACCAACTCATTCGAATGTCACTCAATAACCTTAGGATGACATCAAATGACCTACAAAAAGAATAGTAAACAGCAGCTGGGGTGAGGTTTGCAAAAGACCATAAGGATTGGACTGTAGAGGATTGGCGTAAGGTCATCTCCTCTGATGAGTCAAATTTTCAGCTTTTCCCAACACCTGGTCCTCTAATGGGTAGATGGAGACCTGGAAAGGCCTATAAGCCAATCAAGATGTGGATGGAGGACCACCAGATCAAGACCCTGTCATGGCCAGCTCAATCTCCAGACCTGAACCCCACTGAAAACCTCTGGAGTGTGATCAAGAGGAAACAAACAAAGCCGAACTACTTGAATTTTTGCACTAGGAGTGGCATAAAGTCACCCAACATCAATATGAAAGACTGGTGGAGAGCATGCCAAGATGCATGAAAGCTGTGATTGAACATCAGGGTTATTCCAGCAAACATTGATTTCTGAACTCTTCCTAAATTAAAACATTAGTATTGTGTTATTTAAAAATGAATAGGACCTTATTTTCTTTGCATTATTCAAGGTCTGACAACACTGCATCTTTTGTGTTATTCTGATCAATTGTAATTTTCTGCAAATAAATGCTCTAAATGACAATACTTTTATTTGGAATTTGGGAGAATTGTTGTCAATAGTTTATAAAATTAAACGTTGGGGTTAAACATGTAACCTTTTTCCCTGAGAAGGGAATGAGACGTTGCGTGAGCTTCACTCTGTGGGGAAGCGCCCTTGCGGGAGACTGGTATCTGAATTCTATGTAAAATCACACCTATTTATAGGCCTTCCGTATACAGGTGACATGGCATTCAGCGCATCGCATGACTCTAAAACGGTGCCTGTAAACCACGTCATCAGCTTCTCTTTGTCTGAAGCGAAGACGCAATTTACAGGTATACCCCAGTATGGCAAAATCTCGTTCCCTTCTCAGGGAACGCTGTGGGAACGAGTATACCTACTCCATCATACCAAGGATATCACAGAGGCTCCATCAGTAGGGGTGTGGCTGGCCAAAATGGCAGCTACATAGACTCTAATGTAGAAGGAGCCAACCATGCCGAGAAACGTTCCTTTACGAACTCCAGGACTGTACCCATTGTGCAGTTTAATGAGTCTCATTGGCGTTCTGCACACCACAATAAAAAAGTTGCCACATGAACGCATCCAATTATACAATTTTCTTGTGGATAGCGCTCTAGCGTTTAACATGGTCTCTACAGCCTCGGTTGAGAGACCGGAATCTATGAACTGGTGCCCCTCATGGGCCAGACTCACAGTTTCTATAGTTCTGGCGGAGGGTGATAAATCAACCCTCTGGCTTGAGACAATAGATCCCTGCGAACGGGAATCTCCAAGAGAGTGACGTCCAGCAGAGATATTATCTCAGAGAACCAAATTTGAGCTGGCCAATCCGGTGCTACTAGCAGCAGACGTAGCATAATCTTGGCAAACTCTCTCTAGAGCCTGTGGGAGCAGAGCGATTGGGGCAAAGGCATACAGATGTGACCTTGGCCACGTATCATCGCATCCAGCCCTGACCTTTTTTCTTCTTCTTTGGTGTGGGAAGAGTGAGGGCAAACCACAGCGGGCAGCGTGTTGTCTCTTCGGAGGCGAACACGTCCACTTCCGCTCGGCCGAAGTCATATGGACTCACCCACTTATGGATGGAGCCTCCCATCCCCGGGCCTCAGCCCCTGCCTCGACAAGATGTTTACGGAATGTACATTGCACTCACTGACAGAACTTCCCCTCACACAGAGAAGAATTAGTTGAGCCTGCCTGAACAGGGGGCATGAATGTAATCATCCCTGGTGGTTGATATATGAGACCAACGCTGTATGGTCTAACACATGGTGACCTCTCAACTGAGGAGAAGAATTTCAGTGCTAGGAGTACGGCCACACTTCTAGGCGATTTATATGCCACACTAGATGAGTGCCGCTCCAGAGACCATGAGGTAGGCGTCTGACATCACCATCTTGTGATAAGAGACGCCCCTAGAGAATGACCCAAGACTAGAAACCGGGGACACCTCCAAGTTCTCAGAGCACGTAGGCATTGCCGCGTGTTGAATCACCAACTTCCTGGACCGCACTAGAATTAACCAGTCGTCCAGGCAGTTTAGCACATGGATACCCTGGAATAGCAAAGGAGCCAGCGCGACATCCATGCACTTCATGAAGGTGTGAGGGGATAAAGCTATATTGATGCTGTACCTGTATGTCTGAAGAATACAGTTTAGATGATGCAGATCTAAAATTGGCTGCCTACCCCGTCTTTTCTGTGGACCAGGAAATAATGGCTGTAAAACCTCCCTCCCTCAGAGAAAGAGGCACATGTTCTATGGCCCCTTTGCCCAGATCTACTGGGCTAACATCGGGCTCTGTGGCACAGTGCTGACTACTGTGGTGAGAATGCCTCTGAAATGGGGGGGTCTTAACTTTCCACATTTTGTTGGAGGGAAAGCATCAGATTTTCGTTGCCCTGTCACAACTTGTTGACCAGAGAAAACTGAGAACTTGTATTTATTTATTTATTTATTTTCACAATGAGCACAGTCAACCCCCTAGAGGTCTGCTGCAGCATGCTCTGCTCCCATAAAAATTATGCACTGGCTCCCCCCTCTGGCTTCTTGGAGTCAGAGAGGGTGGGTCCATACCAGAAGGAGAAATCGCTTCGCGAGCTCCAAAACCCGGAAGTGGAGAGTCTGAACCGGAGGAAAGAGCGAGAGATAGTGCAGTGCTTGTCTCTGATTTCCCCTCCAGATCCATACAGTACCCCGTCTGGTTGCCTGAACAGCATTTCTGAGGTTCCGAAACCCATCTTGCTTCGGCTGAGAAGCAAGAGAGCTGCAGCACGCTCCACTCCCATACTCTTCACACAAAAACTGTGTCCACCCCCCTCTGTAATGAAATAAGAGCAGGGAGTATCACACTTTCTGAACTGTGCAGGGCTCACTGAGTTTCCACAGGATCGCGAGAGAAGAGAATATATAAAAAAAAAATATATATATATATGTATGTATGTATGTATGTATGTATGTATGTATGTATGTATGTATGTATGTATGTATGTATGTATGTATGTATGTATGTATGTATGTATGTATGTATGTATGTATGTATGTATGTATGTATGTATGTATGTATGTATGTATGTATGTTCTTTTGAAAATAGAGAGCAGTGAAGAGTTTTAGGCATTTTCACACAGGCAACCAATATGCGCTTCACTGAAGACAAAAGAGCTGATGACCTGGTTTACAGGCACACTACATGCGAAATGCCAAGTCACCTGACCACGGCAGGCCTACTGTATAAATAGGCATGATTTTACACAGATTTCAGATACCGGTCGCACGAAGGTGCCTCCCCACAGCATGAAGCTCACACAACGTTGAGTTCCCTTTGAAAGGGAACAAAATGCTCATTTTACCCAAACCCAAACTATTTATAGGGTAAAAAAATTTTACCCTATAAATAGTAAAACCAGAGAAACGGATAATTTTGCTGTGGTTTCTTAATTTTTTCCAGAGCTGTATATAGTAAGATATCTGTTAGTCTCTCCAACTAGGGGACACAGTGTTATGTTTTCCTGCCTTATTAGGTTTACTTATGATTTCTAACTTCCTGCTGATCAAAAGATGAATGAGATGAGGAGTGTTTGGGTTTTGTTAGTACTGTAAAAGTCACTTTGCAGAGGACAGCAGCTGTATGTTCCAGGAAGCTGTGCACCATAAAAGAGCCAGGTGCTGGCATTCATAAAACTGTGCAGCACCGGCCATTAAAACCGGGGCATAAACAGAAATATAGACGCATCAGTTCTAAATTTGGATGCGGAAAGCTCTTGTAGGATCATCCATAATATTTAATTAGGAATGCCACATTAAAACTAGATTTTCGTGCTTTTTCATTTTTACTCTAATGAGAAAGGTCTTGTGAAGGACGGTTGTGTATATTTTAACACACCACTCACGTTGTCTACTTTTACTGGTCTGTGGTGTGAGTTGTCCAGAGGCTAAATCTCTGCTCATCCTCTTCCTAATGAGCTGCAAGAAACAAATTTTTCCAGCAGGAGATGGTGGCCAGAAGATGTGGACTCACTTAACGACTGCGATTTGGCAGGCTTTGTTTAAAAAACAAAAACAAAAACAACTGCATTAGTGTTAGTATGTGGTATTTGGTTCTGAATTAGGGAAGAGCTGGAGCTTTTTAACTTCTGTATGGCTGGTTGTTCAGACCATTACCAAGTCTTGTAGGTGGTAATTCATTTAGTTAGCAGTATCAATGTCAGGAAGTTTTGCAATCCTGCACCACAGAATATTTTCATTTCAACACTTACTAACGAACCTTCACCTCACCTCAGTAATAAATAAATGCTTATTTAATAGAGCGCTAAACATAGAGATAGTTGCCCATATACAACAGAAGTGCACAGTATGAGTATACTTACATATGCTTGCATTACATCAACAACATGCCAGAATTAGACTTAACTAGGCTTAATGATTCTTTCAGTTATTTATAGATTGCACAGCCTTGTAAGTAGACATATGGATTGAAATTTTCAACTCATTAGCTAAACAGGCATGGACAATTCACTAGACAGGGTGCCTGAGACATGAAGATTGTGTATCTGGGCTATTATTTTGTTATTTGTAGTTGCCTTTCAGGCAAGTAGGCTCACTAGGCTAGCGGTCACCAACTGTTTTTTTCTTTCTTCTCTTGTTCAGCCAGAGAAAGTCAAAAACACAAAACTCCATTTGCCATTGACGTTTGCAAAACCAAAATAAAATGTATATTAAAACAAAATTTGCTTCATGGTGGTCCACCACAGCTCAGCTCTAATGCTACTCATTCTGAATCAGACCAACCCGCTACACTATACACATTTACTAGTCGGATTAATAGGCATGCACAGGTAACATGCAGCATTTTTGGAATCAGGAATACGCAAGTATAGTGGATCCGGAGAGTATTCACAGCGCTTTGTTTTTCATTTTTAATAAATTTGCAAAGATTTCAAACAAACTTCTTTCAAGCTGTCATTATGGGGTATTGTTTGTAGAATTTTGAGGAAAATAATGAATTTAATCCGTTTTGGAATAAGGCTGTAACATAACAAAACGTGGAAAAAGTGAACCGCTGTGAATAATTTCCGGATGCACTGTATGTGGAAACCCCGACGAAACTGAGCAAAATCAAGTGCAGTGCAAAGCTGGCATATAACTCTCCTGGTCACCTCATCCAATGACTTCCTGATTTTTGTTGAAGGTGCAAACATGACACTCTTAGAAAAGGATAATGTCTGCACTTAATGAATGCACTTAACTAAGTAGGATATCATAGTTTATTACATTATCCTAGCTACCATTTTGAGCCTATTTAATTATGTTTCTAGACATACAAATCATGGGACGTAAGAGATTTCACTTGCCTGGTGAGCTTACTAATAGAATTATCATTTGTCCACCCCTGGTAATGCTAAATTCTTGATGAGCTGGACATTAGCCGACAAATGTCCAACTCTGATCTAGAACTTTCATCATTCATGTTCTCTTATCTAAGTCTATGATAATTACAAGAAACAAATAGGACTATTCCCCCTTGTTTTGTCAGCTCCAAGTCATACATATTCATAAAATTGCCTGCTTCTGGAGCTGCAAAGGGAGCATTGATCTTCCTTAACTGGGCCCTGTGCAGCGCTTGATGTATGAAGTTGCTCATAAGATATGCTTCATTTCAAGGCATCTTTGCCTACAGAGAAGGGACTGGGTCATTTTCAGCTCGAATGAGGTCTAATTACAGAAATGGGGAGGACTTATTTATGCTTACACCATCACAAAGAGAATACCTGGTTGAACTGTGCAATAGTAAAGTCTTTGCAGAATAGCAGTTATCTAATTACAAGCATGCCTTGCAACAATATTACTGCAAGCATCTGGGGAGCCAACATTTTTGCTATTGGATACCAACAAAGAGAGCGAGTGTTAGCTTGCATTGTTCATTCATTATCATCAGCATTCAAAATTGCTTTCTTTGTCCTGGAGGTGACAGCTGTGCCACCAAACTGTTCTCTTCCATCACATAAGATTCTGAGACTACACTAAGAATACAGGGCCCCATTGGTTGTATTTCCAAGTGTAGATTATAAATGTTTTAGTGTTTTTCCACATACAGACCAACTGTCATATGATTTTAACATCGAACCTTAGATGACTTCTTTGTTTCGCTGCTGCTTCCTCACTGCCCCCTGTAGGTGATGAAGACATACCACATGTACCACACGGAGAGCATCAGCGCAGAGAGCAAGCTGAAGGATGCCGAGAAGCAGGAGGAAAAACAGTACAGCAAGTCCGGAGACCTGAACGTCAATCTCCTGCGGCATGAGGAACGTGCCCAGCGCCGCAGCTCCGTCAGGAAGATCGAGAAGATGAAGGAGAAGGTGAGAACAGGCCATCTGAATCACCATCAGTGTCACTTCATGACAGTTTAATTGGCTTGAGATAATGTTCGTCTGTTCACAGCCTTCATGGGTGCTTAAGTAGGTGACATATTGAAGGAGCTCTTTCACCACAGTGGAACTGCCCTTCATTTACCATGTTTACTGTTGTACTTCCATCAGACCCCTGAAAGCTCGATTAGACTTGTAAGACATAGAGGAGCTAGTTCATATGGAAAGCAACGAGGATGTGTGTGTCACACATGAGACTACATGTGTGGACACTCACATACACTAACATGCACCACTTCAGGTCAGTGACCTGAGCTGGAATTTCTCCACAAATGCTAGGATTCAAAGTGCTCAATTTCGATTCTACTCAAAATCATTACATTTGCTTATTAATGTTGCTTATATCAGACACATTAGGTGTTATAGAAATGGGGAAAAAAAATGATCAAATGGACAAAATTGAGAATGTATGCACAGTAATATTACAGCACAATTTTGACTTATCATGCAATTAATCATTCAATTTACCGATCATTTAATAAACAAAAAGCAAAAATAATGATACCGGTGTAAAGCCAGATTTACACTGTATGGTTTTGCTCTCATAGACAAAAAAGCATATTGAAAATGAATTGTTTGGTTGTGAGTTGGCATTTTGCTCACCAGTGTCTGATTTAGTGCCATCGCGACTAAAGATAGCCAACAACAAAGTTCTGGTAGTATCATAAAATTAAGACCACTCCTATCCTATCAATAAGTGGATCGCATAAGATGACACAGAACTAACTGTACTGCTACAAATACAAATAGAAATACTAATACAACAGCAATACAATCATACAATAATTGCATTCATTCATGTAATGTTACTAGCCTACATGCCTAACCACTTGCACAGTGAGTTGTGACTTAAAATGTCACATCTCTAGGCATAACATACTATATAAATACTATTTTCCGTAGTTTTTTCCCCCTCATTGCATAATCTGACTTGGAGGACATGTTATCGGACAGTCTGTTATAGAATTCTGCCAAGATTTGATTAGGATCTTCTTGTACAGACAACTGCAATCGCATAGTGTAAAACCAACTTAAAAGTACACTATATGGCCAAATGTTTGTGGACACCAGTTCATCACACCCATATGTGCCTTTTGAACAGTACATTCCAGATTTAATCCACCTTTGCTGTTATAATAACCTGAACTCTTTGGGGAATTCTTTCCACTAGAGTATGGAGACCATTAGTGATGTCAGGCACTGATGTCTGGTGAGGAGGCCTAGGGTTGGGGTTGAGGTTAGCGCTCTGTGCAGGCCACTTAAGTTCTTAGACTCCAACTTTGGCAAACCATGTCTTCATGGAGCTCGCTTTGTGCACAGGGACATTGTCATGCTAGAACAGGTTTGGGCCTCTTAGTTCCAGTGAAGGGAAATTGTAATGCTACAGCATGCAAAGACATTCTAGACAGTGTGTGTTTAATTTTATGGCAACAGTTTGGGGAAGAACCACATATGGGTGTGATGATCAGGTACACTATATACACTATATGGCCACAAACATTTGGCCATATAGTTTATACAGATTTACTTATTTCTTGGCAAAGAAAAGGCAAACTGTGATATGTGAGTCTCAGTTGTGTTTTTAACAGCTTGAGTGCACAGATGGAGCGTTAAATCAGAAATTATTGGATACAGTCAAATGAAGAAGTTTGCATAACTTTAGAACAAATTGAAGAAGACAATCAAATCAACAAGATCAACACCAGTTTACTGAAAGTCAGTTAGGGTTAACAGATTTTTACAATATCATTTTATATCTAAAATGATTTGGTAAAATGACTACATTCTAGACGACCGTCTGTATGTCTGGTTAAAAGTGCTTGGCACAAATTGAAACTTTGCTGTAGTCTCCACTTGCACGTTGAGTTTCAGTGACATTAAAGTTGCATAAAATCAGATATGACTCATGTCTCAGACTGTGGTCATACTACCACTTTCATATATCAGGTTTCAGGACACCTAATGAAAGCGGGCCACACTGGAATTGAAACTGTGAGATGCAGTGTGATTTTTCCTGTTCACACTGTCATAGCAAAACAAATGTGTCACACATGAGGCCAACTTTTACCCACAGTGTGAACAGAGTGTTGTTTATTGAGCTTCATGCTGTCAGAGTTTATAATCCATTAATTTTTATTTAGTAACAATGCTAGATTTTATGTATAACACAAAGTGCTTTGCAAACCCAACTATTGAAAATATATATATAAACTGTATATATATTCTTTAGCAGAATAACAAAACAAGCTAAATCGATATTTACAATGTTTTCCCTGCCTGCCATCTGAGGCGAGCTTCCCAAAATTCTCTCTCTCTCTCTCTCTCGCGCGCTCTCTCTCGCTCTCTCACTCTCTCTCTACTAGCCAGACAAAGCAGTGATGCACTAATCCATATTGCGCTTATTTACAATTTCCGTAATAATTAGCACTTGAGGTTTAGTAAATTTCGGTCACTAGTGTTCAATAAAATACACAAATGTTTACATGTAAAATGACACGTGATCAGGATTCATCAGAATGAATTTGGCTGCAATTTACATCAGTTAAGTATTTAGTTTTGTCAGTGCAAGTAGGGTGATAGTCCTCATGTTTAATGCCATTAAAGCAGCTGTCAGATTTGAGTGCTGATTCTGTTTGATAAAAAATTCAGCACCTCCCAGCTGGAGCTGTTTAACAGATGAGGTTCAGTATAGCATATAACAGAGTCAGCACCTACAGGCTCTTCAAAAGAAACTTGCATATGTTGTATTGTGTAGTACTGAAATGTTTGCCATTTGTTTACTATCAGAATTCAGATGTAGATTTAGACACAGCTGCAGTTTCTGAATGTGAGGAAGATTTATGTCACATAGAAATATCACATTATATCATATTATGTTATTTTATATGATACAGACATTATTTTATATTATTTCATATAATACAGCTATGGCGATATTCAGTATAACCGCATGGTTGTGAGTTTGATATTGCTTTTATACAGCAGTTCTATAAGCAAGAAATTATATTTCAGAGACAATGTGGCCAAATGCTCTGTTTATTTTTCCTCCGCTGGTGGAAATAGATCCCGAAGAAGCCACACTCACTTCATAATCCATTGCAGAAGTGCAAACACGTTACCTCGATTCTTGCTTCACTGCACTGGCTACTGGTGCTCGGCAGAATTGATTTCAAAACACTCCTACTAGTATACAAAGTGTAGTTCCTTCATACCTTACGGTCTGTTCATAACCCCTCTAGAACTCTCAGGTCATGTGATCAAACGCTACTAACGGTTCACAGATCTAGATTGAGGTTTAGGGGTGATCGCGCTTTCGCTGTGGCTGGCCCTAAGCTTTGGAATAGCCTGCCTCTACATATTAGAACGGCTCCTACCTTAACTATTTTCAAATCCAAGTTCTTTCTTTTCCTTGGCATTATATAGAACCATAGAGATAGTTTTAAATTTGTTATATGATTGGTATGTAACAACAGTTATAATGTAAATTTTTTTTTATTGATATTATTTTTATTTCTATTTTAGCTTTTGTACTTATTGTTATAAAGCACTTTGGTCAGCCTATGTTGTTTTTAATGTTGCTATATAAATAAACCTGACATTGACATCTGCTAGCTAGCTCACATTGATTTGTACATTTCCAGTAAAGGTGCTTCTGGTAAAATTGGTGTCCCTTCTTCCTATTCATTTTCATCTGTTGAGCTTTCATATTTTAAGTCAAAAGTTATACCCTGAAGAGTATCATCTACCATGTCCGCTGATGATGTCGCCAACTCTACTGGAGTAACTGTTTCAAACTAGGAAGTGAAATTTCACGTGGTGAACACAGACGAGCGGAGTGATACAGGAAACAGTGAAATGTCCCAGTGCGGTTATAGGAAATATAAGCACTCTAGGAATGCCGCTCGACCAATTAAATGAGTGAACCGGAACTAACCGTTGAATAATGAAACTACTTGCAATGTACTTTCCCCAAATAAATAAACTCCCTCTGTTTTCCTCTTTCTTCCTTCCTTAGAGACAAGCCAAGTATTCAGAAAACAAGCTGAAATGCACGAAAGCTCGCAACGACTATTTATTGAATTTGGCAGCCACCAACGCTGTAGTGGCAAAATACTACATTCATGACGTCTCCGACATGATTGACGTGAGTATGCCACATGAGACGTGTGTTTGTGTACGTTGGCTTGGATGTGTAAGTGTTTGTTTGACACAGCCGAACTGCAGGGGACTCCGTCTGTTTCACGTTGCATTGTGGGTACTGTGTCTCGCTAAAGCCGATCTATGTTATTTCCTCCAAATGTTTCTCACAGACTTTATTTTCTCTGCTTTGCATAATTATACCCTTTCTGGCATTGTAATTCTGGCACCCACCACTGCTGCATCATGTTATAATTCCAGCATTATTTATTCGTACATAGCAGATGTTTATTTGACCTTAAAACCAGTTTGATTCTTTTCAAGTTTATAATCTGCCCACAGTACTTAGTTATGCTTGGTAATGCATTGCTCGTCCTGTCATAAATAAATGTTTGTTTTTTTTTGTCTCGGTGACATTTGCCATGTTGACCACTTGCTGGCTGAGAGTGTGTGTGTGTGTGTGTGTGTGTGTGTGTGTGTGTGTGAGTGTGTGTGACAGACAAATCTGTCCTCCTGGATTTCTGCTGCGTGACGGACAGGGTACAGCAGTGCATTGCTGTTTTTATTATTTTTTTTACACGTGCATCCTATGAGGTGGCGGAGGACAAAATATACGCACACAAACACACGCACACTACTGTAACACGCACAAATATGGAAGTGGCACATTCGGGATAAGGCTTCTTTTCTCTTGTGTTTCCTACTGGAGGAAAAAAGGTGGGGAGGAAATAAAAACCATTTGCATACGAACTAGTGATAAGGTGCAGCGATATGACATGATACAGTTATTTAAAGCACACATTATTGTTTAATAACCTCAGTTCTTTAAGAATTTTATACACAAAGAGAGAGAGAGAGAGAGAGATCTTTGTGTTTTTTATTTATGTATGTGTATATGTGTACATTTATCTTCAGTAGTGGTGGTGGATCCAGAGCTTGTCCTGGGAACACTGATTGTGAGGCAGAAATACACCCTGGATTGGATGCAAGTCCATCTCAGTGCACCATTCTCACACACACACACACACACACACACACACACACACACATTTACACAACCATTCACATATAGGGACAATTGAGCATAGCCAGTCCACCTCTCATCAGGTTTTTGTGAGCTGGGAGAACCAGAGAACCCAGGAAGAAACCTTAGTGTACACAGGATGAACATTCACAGAAACTCAGACACAGACAGTAACCAGAGCTTTGGTTTAAACCGGAGACCCTGGAGCTGTGAGACAGCAACACTACCCTGTACACCATTGTGCTGCCTAAAGACTATTTATTTTACAGAAAATTATTTACTATGCATGAATATTATATCATCTACACATTTGCATCTCTCTTCATTAATGCATAACAAGGGAGGATTAAGGAATTTGTTTGCATTAGAGTTTGCATTGTTTGCATTTGTTTGCATATTTGCATGCGGAGGTTGCATGTTCTCCCCATGCTTTGGGGGTTTTCTCAGGGTACTCCGTTTTCCTCCTGTCTAAAGACATGCGTTGTAGGCTGGTTGGCATCTCTAAATTGTCCGTAGTGTGTGAATGTGTGTACAATTATGACCTGTCCAGGGTGTCCCCCACCTTATGCCCCAAGTTTCCTGGGATAGGCTCCCCCGTGACCCTGTGTAGGATAAGCGGAACAGAAAATGGATTGATGGATGGTTTGCATTACAATTCTAACATCAAATGTTTAAAAGAAACAATTTCTGTGGCATATTTTAAGAATATTGACATTTAAGAATGTTATTTTCCTTTTATATTTGGCCCAAAATATGCAGATTTTGTGAGCGTGTGCTACAGAAGCCACCTCAAAGCACAGAAATTCATGTGGTCCTTATGGCATTCCATAAGTTCTCAGACCCTTGATTTTTTTCCCCTCTAGCTGTGCAGAGGAAGTTGGTACTCCTTACAGCCAATCTAGCAGTGGTGTGTCAGTAAACCCGTCAGCTTAAAGCATTAACTGGGCATTAAAGAATGTGGCAGGACTTCAATGTTGAACCCTGAGCACAGCTCAAAGTGGAAGTTATTTCATCAGTGATGAAAAATCCTGGTACTTCACTGCCCCTGCCTTTAATCACAGCGGACTTTATAATAGAATCACTCTACTGTGTTTAAACAATGACTATAAACAAAGACTAAGGCAGCCTCCCAATTCCCCACGCCCCAGACAGCCCCCTACACACAGAGCTGTTTACTGGGTCTTCACATTTCATGGCCATGGCAAATCTAGGGAATCAAGACAGTTTCATAATTCCCCTGGCTGGGTAAAATGAGGTCGATGGCTCCTGTGGCATTCTCTTGATCCTGTTCTTTTAAACGTCATGTTAAAGTGTGACAGCCACAAAGTTAGCCCTTATTCGTGGAGTACTGTGATTTGGTTGCTACGGCTGGTTTCTTTACTCTATCATGATTGGACTTTCTTGTTCCTGTGCTCAAAATTGGTGGCGTGTCTGTCCATCCTCTGTAATTCACCAGGACGCAATGAGAGGAGGAGGAAATGCAGGCTCCTTTATTTCCACTGGGCTGTAGGGAAGTGGTGCAATTGTGACAGTAACAGCTAAAAGAGAAAAGTGTTTGCCCTATCATCTAGAGATCACATCCCAATGATACTGCAGCCATCCGTGCCAAGGAAACCAAGAGAGCAAAATATTGCATGCTCTCTGGGTGGGACGGATGGCATACGCTCCCTCCTGTTAATCACAGCAACTCTAGCCAGAAACACATTTGCACATGTATGTAGAAGAGGGCAGTTAGCATTCTCTTCCAAGTGAGTTCAGCTGCTCTGTGACGTAGCATGAGATGCAGTGGCTGGTTTCACATGACTCAGAGAAAACATATCCTAGTCATATCCCAGCCATTTCGCATGATGCTTGATATCAGTTTATGTTATTTACTGTACATGAGGACATTCATGTCAGTGGTGTTCCTCAAAGTGAGGAAATTTGATTCTAGTGGGATTTAAAAATGAGAAAATTAGAGCTTAAGGGGATATCAAAAAGACATAATTGAAACATATTGGGATTTTCAAAAGAATGAGATAATTGAGCATAGACTAAAATAATTGGGCATAGACTAAAGATAAGACTGTAAATAGGGCGTTGAGTCTGTGTACAGATTCAGATCACTTTGGGATGTCTCACGGATTGGATCTCATGTTGCTTCTCTAATCCAACATCCAAACATAGATTTTTACTTTCAGTTGTGCTTTGGAGTATGACCACTCATGGAAGAAGGTAATTAGCACTTCTGGTCATTTTTTGACACAACAATGTGCTATGTGAGTACAGTTGTCTCTAAATACCAATCCCACTATTTATTATTTTCATTTTGTAGATTTGATACCAATACCAGAGCTCTGATTATCAGACAATAACTATGTTTACATGTACATCAAATTCCAT
The DNA here is from genome assembly GCF_023375685.1 of Ictalurus furcatus. NCBI lineage: Eukaryota > Metazoa > Chordata > Actinopteri > Siluriformes > Ictaluridae > Ictalurus > Ictalurus furcatus. The sequence continues at coordinate 24,474,479 of NC_071265.1, read as the reverse complement.
TTAAGGTCTATATTCGGATTGCAGCCATATTGTGTTATTTCCCGGGAGATTCAAGTTGCTGCTGTGGCTACCCACAATTCCCTGCGGACTGAGCCTTTATATATATATATATATATATATATATATATATATATATATATATATATATATATATATATATATATATATGTATATGTGTGTGTGTGTGTGTGTGTGTGTGTGTATATATATATATATATATGTATATATATATATATATATATATATGTATATATATATATATATATATATATATATATATGTATATGTATATATCCTTCCAGTGGGTTTTATGAATAAGTTGCTTACATGCAACAAATGTCCGATTAAAACGGGCGTATTCCAGGGGTGGGAATCAGAATATTATCTTAATCTGAATCGGGCAATCAGACTGTGGTGTTTACACGACTCAGTACTAATTAGATTATTGGCGAATTCCGATTCATATCAGAATATTGATATGCATGTAAACATAGTCATAGCAAATTTCTGATGCTAAGTTGGGTGAAATATTACATTTATGTTGACACAAAGCTGTAAGATAACCTGTGGTCATGTATGGCAAAAACATTAGTGAATCAGGTTGGAAAATATGTCTTTCTTATCCAATACCGATCCAAGATTTCAGGTCAGTGTTACTCCTGATACTCAGTATCAGTTTTCAGTCAGTGGCACTGGAGCATGCACTGTATTACGGTTGTATATAAATACACAAGACTAAACCGCTAAAGTATTTTATAATCAGGTTATTCAAATGAGCTCATGTGCCAGTTTACTTAAACACCTAATTGAGCCTAATGGATGGATTTATGGCTCAAGAGAGCTAGCTGACACCTCTTCATTAAAACGCCCATATAATGATTCGCAGGCATGTTTGTTTCCCTGCAGCATATTTGGAACGTGCAAAGTGTTCTTCTAAATTAGGTTACTTTATGCTATTTTTTAACACTGAAACTAATTAGACTGGATATCCCACTGCGCTTGTACTTCCAAATTTGTGCTAAAGGCCTCACTTTGCTCTCTTTCCTTCTACGAGCCATTTCATGTCTTTAGACATGTACTTGTATGTTTGTATATAACAGTGAATGAAACATTTAATTGCAGTGCAGAATTTCATACAAATTGATGGAGTTGCCACAAAATTTTCCAGTTCAAATTTTTACTAATGAAACCGAACTGAAATGGATATGCTTGGAGCTCGTTACCATAGAGAAGAAATGAGCTGGTGTACATGGTAATGCTTTGCCAGTTCTTTGAAACGTCTTCCTTTTTTGTCCTCTTTTCTTTTCCAGTGCTGTGACCTTGGCTATCATGCTAGCCTGGCGCGCACGTTTAGGACTTATCTCTCTGCAGAATACAACCTGGAGACTTCTCGCCATGAAGGACTGGACCTGATCGAGAGCGCTGTGGATAACCTGGACTCTCGCAGTGACAAGCACAAGATCATGGACATGTACAACCAGGTGTTCTGTCCTCCCATGCGCTTCGAGTATCTGCCGCACATGGGAGATGAGGTGAGAGAGTTGGACATATCCGCTCCATCTAACCTGAAGTTCACAGTGTGTTTGTATGGTAGCCTGTAGAAACCCTTTATATAGTGACATTTTGACTACAGTATATGTAGTTTTGAATACTATGGGCTTTCCTGAATTGAAATTGGTATGGCATTCTGTATCTCAAACACAATTTATAACAAGTCAGGTTACCTCCAAAAGTAAAACAGGCAGAAAATACATTTTAAGATTTCATTACAAACATGGAAAGACACAGACACACTGATTATATATAAAAAATAATAAACATGACTGTGAAACCTATGTCTAAATACCCACCTTTATTCACGAAGCTGTGATTTTCTTTACGGCAAGCAACAAATGACAGCCCAACATTTGATTTGAATCTGGTAACAAAGCTAATACAGAGCCTAGCATGTAACATAAATCAAACTTAAATACATTTTTATCCTTGTGTTGTCTTAAGCATCAAAAATGGCCAGCCACTATGTTCAACAGCAGAGAAAACGAGTGGTGTCCACTGATTAAATGTAGTCTTTCTGCACTTTGAATAGGGAAAACCAAGTTCTTCACAAAGTTTGTGATGAATGACAGGTTATTTCTTCATGAAAAATAGATTTGGGTTTTAAAATTCAATTAAGCTGCTTTATTTTGGGGGTTTAGTGAAGGTGGGTCATTTTTGACCCTTAGGACAAAAGTCCTGATTGCTTCTGCTTTTGTGTATATCTCATACTAAATTGTTTCAGAAATGAAAACAAAATCTAAGATAAAACAAAGGCAACCTGAGTAAACACAAAATACAGTCATTAAATGATGTTATTTATTGAAGCAAAAAAAAGTTATCTAATACCAACTGGGCCCCAATAATACCAACTATGTATTTCCCCCCATAGTTACTCATTTTCCAAATCTATGAAACTGCATTCATAATGGAGTTCAGCTGGAGTAGACGCAACCAGGCCTGATTACTGCAAACCCCGTTCAATCAAATCAACATTTAAATAGAACTTGAAGCATGAAGTTGGTTAAAAGGTCTTACCCAGTAACACACTATGCTAAAATTGAAAGAAATTCCAGAAATGTTGAGGAAGAAGGTGATTGAAATACATCAGTATGGGAAGGGATACAAAGCTATTTCAAAGGCTCTGGGACTCCCAAGAACCACAGTGAGATCCATTAGATCCAAATGGAAAAACTCAGCACAGTAGTGAACCTTCCCAGAAGTGGCCGACCTTCCAAAATTCCTCCAAGAGCACAGCAACGACTCATCCAGCAAGACCCAAAAGAGCCAAGGACAACATCAAAGCACCTACAGGCCTCTCTTGCATCAATAAAGGTTCATGGCTCCACTATCAGAAAGACACTTGGCAAAAATGGCTTCCATGGAAGAGTGGTGAGGCGAAAACCGCTGCTAACCCAGAAGAACATTAAGGCTCATCTAAATTTTTCCAAAACACACCTTGATGATCCTCAAACCTTTTGGGAGAATGTTCTGTGCATTGATGAGTCGAAAGTGGAACTGTTTGGAAAACAAGTCCTGTTCTATCTGGCATAAACCAAACACAGAATTCCACAAAAAGAACATCATACCTACAGTCAAGCATGGTGGTGGAAGTGTGATGGTGTGGGGATGCTTTGCTGCTTCAGGGACTGGGCAACTTGCAATAATTGAGGGAAACATGAATTCTGCTCTCAACCAGAAAATCCTAAAGGAGAATGTCCGGTCTTCAGTCCATAAGTTGAAACTCAAGCACAATTGAACTATGCAGCAAGACAATGATCCAAAGCATAGGAGTAAGTCCTAGTCCTAGAAGTAAGTGAAAGACTGATCTCCAGTTGTCAGAAGAGTTTAGTTGCATTTATTGCTGCTAAAGGTGGCACAACCAGATTTGAAGTTTAAAGGAAGCAATTACTTTTTCACATGGGTGATAGGTGTTGGCTAACCTTTTTTTACTTCAGTAAAAAAACTATTTAAAAATAAAAACTGTATGGTGTGTTTACTCGGGTTGCCTTTATGTTGTATTTCATTTGAAGATCTAAAACTATTTAGTATGAGAGATACATAAAAACAGAAGAAACACTATTTCACAGCACTGTACAAACAACTCTAGTGTCAAAGTTCAAAATAATTTGGCCAAAACCTAATTTTTTGTCTGTTTGCCAGAATTTACCTGCATCATCATTGGACAGATTTTTCCAGATGGTCACATATTTACCAAATAATATATCATTATACAAAAACAATATCATTTTATTCTAAGATTACATTTGTGTGCAATATGGCCTTGAGGCGTCAAAGTATGTAATGTTAACAGACTGCTGGTATGTATAAAGAACTGCAATCTCTGATTGTACTTCTCCTTGTCACTAGATTAGTATCCTGAAGGGTACATTTGTATCTTTAGTATGTATGTTTCACCTGGAAACGTGAATAGAGTGTGCCTTTAAAATGATTTAAAGTACATAATATGTTTAAAGACCACAGTTGTGACTTTAATTGGATTAAATTTGAAAGTAAAAGTAAAAGAAAAATAAATACTGCAAGGTAGTAAGGGTGTATCCATGAGGGTGCCACTTTAGCAACAGGTACTGAGTGTTTACTGTGTAAGTGTAGTAGTCTACCATGAAACGAGTGTGAATTAAAGGCTAAAGCTGAATGTCATTAAGCCACCATTTTATGAGCACGTGTTTGTGTGTGTCAGGTGTGCCAGGTGAGTGCTCAGCAGCCAGTTCAGACAGAGCTCCTGATGCGCTACCATCAGCTGCAGTCCCGCCTGGCTACACTGAAGATCGAGAACGAGGAGGTGAGCCCCATGTCTGAAGCATATATTTACACAAACCTTTACCTTTTTTTACGCTGTAACATTACACTGCACCACATACAGCTAAAGGCCACAGTTATCATCCCAGTTAGTATGCATTAATTAACTAGTGACTGCTATATTTTGATTTGACTGTGTTATTAACTGTAGTCTAATTAGGGTCATGCACCATATGGATCAGATCAATTAGAGAAAACATGACGCAGATCAATTGAGCCAGACATGAGCTGACCTTTGAATCAGCACCCAGGATTCCCAGGATGGAAGACCCATGAAATAAATGCCACCTCAATCTCAGTCTTGAAGGAAATGTTTTTTTTTTTTTTTTTTTTTTTTTTTTTTTTTTTTAAACCCAGCTTGCTTGGAAATCAAGGCTAAATAAAGTGTAAAAGCAAGCCAAGGCAAGTTGACACTGTTCAGATATTTCTAACACTTCAATTTCTAAGTGTCTTGATAGTATCCATCTCTATTTTAAGTCCCATCTGTATGCAATAAATGAATAAGTTAACAAAACCAGCTTATTCATTTTTTATGTACTGAAAACGATTTCAGTCTCCTTACGGTATCCTGAATAACCTCACATTGATGGCAAAAACATCCAGGCTGAGGCTTTCAATTATGCTGCACACTGCGGAGATACTCGTTCTTCACTGTAGCATTGCCAGATGGGAACTTTGACCAAGTCTTCTCTTTAGAAAGCCCTTAGCTTTACTCAGAAAAGTTTCTCAGGCTCTGTTGTTTCTGAAGTACTCAGGAGGATGCATCACACTGGCAACCACACTGATTTAATTTCCAAGATTCAATTCATCGTGTGTGGGAACATGGAGTATTTTTAGCTTTCCCTTTCTGCTAATGATGTCGTTTTTTTTTTCTTTCTTTCTTTTTGAAGTGAAAGAGTTGAATTCATAAAAGTGCTTCTTTGCGGCCGGGTAGGAGAAGGCGACATGCCATGAATTCCTACTAAGTGTACGAAGATGCTAATCGACTCCATAATAGCCCAACCTGCGAATATTGATGGCTTTATCCAGCCCTTATCACTGTGCGTCTCTTAACCAGGTCATAATGGACGATTTGTGTCAGGGAGGGAATATGCCACATTTATCTGAGAGCTTCACAATAGAGTCATGGGACAGTTTTACATATCTTCTGTGTTGTAGTCAGACAGTACTCATTTTCAGCTGTTCACATGAATTATATTTCACCCCAGGGTTGTTTGGGAGTCTGTCCTCCATAAGCTAGGCTTATGGTCGTGGTGTGGAAATTTCTTGGGTGGATGTAACAAACTCTGTGACTGCTATTAAAAGTGAGAAATGAAAAGAAGACTGAATAAGGCCTCACTCTTCAACATTTTAAAGCTTACAAAATCTTTCTTGCTTACATTCTTACATATGCATTGGCAGTGTGCAATAAAAATATAAAATACACTCTCAAGTGGCATGGCATGCCTACAACATTTAAATATTGGATTGGATATAATTCCCTAATATACACATTTACAAAAATCCAGCATTAATTCTTACCATTACTAATTCAATTCCATTTTATTTGTATAGCACTTTTAACAATAGATATTGTCACAAAGCAGCTTTACAGAAATCTGGATTTAGATTTCAATCCCTAATGAGCAAGCTAAAAAAAAAATTAAATGAGGAAGAAATCTTGAGAACTTTAAAGGGGAACCCATCCTTTTCTGGGTGACCCTAGATAGTGTTCATTCAGTACTAAGTGTGTTGAAAGGATGTTCAGTATCAGCAGGTCTTCATGATTACGGCAGCAGTTCTTAGGTACAGGTCTACAGTGTCGAGGCGAGATTATGCACCGAAGACAGTGACTATGTTTACATGCACATCAGATTGCTTTTATGATCTATATTTGGGTTGCAGCCATATTCTGGATGCAATGTTTGTATGCGTACAGGCATTAGAATATTCATGTATACATGGGTGGTGTAAGAATGCCTGAGTTGCCATTCCTAAATACCTAGCCTACAGCTAAGCATCTGGTAGCACCCACAATTCCTTGCAGACTGAGCGTGCATGTATATCCTTTGGATTTTCTGAATAATGTGTTCACATGCAACAAATTTCCTATTAAAACAGGCATATTCCAGGGGTGGGGAATCGGAATTTAGGGAATCAGAATATTGTCTTAATCTGAATAAGGCAGTCGGATTGTGGTGTTTACGTGACTCAATACTAATTAGAATATTGGCAAATTCCGATTAATATTCGAATATTGATGTGCATGTAAACAAAGTCACTGACTACGTTTACATGCACATCAAATGCTGTTTAAGGTCTATAATCGGGTTGCAGCCATATTCTGAATGTGATGTTTATATGCATACAGACATCGGAATATTCCTGTAAACATGGATGGTGAAAGTATGCCAATCTACACATGTGCTTTTCCTTTCCCGCAGTTATTTCCTGCTAGATTCAAATACTGCCGTTGCTACCCACAATTCCTTGCAGACTGAGCATGTGCATGTATCTCCTTTCAGTTGATTTTCTGAATAAGGTGATTACATGTAACAAATTTCCAATTAAAACAGGCATATTCGAGGGGTGGGAATCAGAAGTGGGGAATGTTGTCTTAATCTGAATTAGGCAGTGGGATTGTGGTGTTTACATTACATGATTTACTACATGATTTAATATTGCCAAATTCCAATTACTATCGGAATATTGATGTGCATGTAAATATAGTCAGTGTGAGACATACTGATTTTGGGACGTCTTTAGCATACCCATGTAGGACCATCCACACATCAGAGAGTGAGACACAAGTGCAGAAAGCGCCAAGTAGAAGAGTTATCAATGTGAATCAAGCAGGTCAGGAGGATGAGAGGGACCACAGAGGTAGGGGTGTGTCATGATCAGACATCAGCATTACATACTAGCACACGCAGTATTTATTATGATAACAGCAAAACATCTGATAATTACCCACATTTACTTGAGTCTGATCTGATAATCTGAGAAACTTTTAGTCAATCATTAATTATATTTCTTTTGGTAGTGCCAATACAAGTAGCAGTTTTCCAGTACCAAGGTTATTTCAGTTGAGTTACCAAAATGATGGCATGTGTAAATACAAAACAGCTCAATGCCATCTACCAGAATACTGATCCTGCACAGGACTGCTTTCTCATGCCTGGCTTATAGCAGCAACTTTTTACAAGGAGTTATACAGATAACATCCAGTGGACGGTTAAATGATTTCAAATTCTAATTTTATTTCTCACACACACACACACACACAACCATACACAGTATGACGTGCAGTGAGATGCTTTTCACGGCTGTTTGGTGAAAACAGAATTTACATAGACCAGAATTTATTGCATACAAGTAGATCAAGAAAAATATAAAAAATATAATATCATTTCAAGCTGTCAGGCTGCTCTAACTATATCATTGGGAATTATATGGGAATTAACAATGCACACAGACAGCAATAGACTGGATAAATTTCGCGTTACAGAACAGATACAGATGAGATAAAGTGTTGCTGTTAAACGATGTGTCATGTTTTTTTGTTGTTTTTTTTGCTGCTCAGGTGCGCAAGACCCTGGATGCGACAATGCAGACGCTGCAGGACATGTTGACTGTTGAGGACTTTGACGTGTCTGATGCCTTCCAGCACAGCCGATCCACAGAGTCTGTTAAATCAGTGGCGTCTGAAGGCTACATGAGCAAACTGAACATCGCAAAGAGGCGCTCCAACCAGCAGGAGACTGAGCTCTTCTACTTCACAGTGAGTCAGACACTGTATTCAAAGTAGTTCTATTGGTAATGCTTTACATTAAGGTTCCCTTAACTAGCCTTATGTACTGCATTAGACATTAATAACATTCATTAATTAACAATGAACCTCAGCATCAATAAATCATGACTAACCTGACAAAGTAATAAAGTACATTAACACACATTATGTGACGTTTGTTTAAATTTTAATGAAATCACCTGCACTGAATAATGTTTATTCAATCCGTGACTAAATATCCCTTGAGTCCACATAAGTTAGCAGTAATTAAATTACAACATGTTAATAAATGTTGATAACTAAATGAACACTGGTTTCCGGGCTTAAATATTAAAACTTACTACACAGCCTCAGTTCTGAAATAATATGAATTGTGTTCAATAATGTTACTTAAGGGAACTTTTATGTAAAGCCTTGTTCTTATTATTAGTATTTATTGGTTCAAAGATTTGACGGCATCCATGATTAAGTTCTACAATGATACACTTTAAATGCATTTAATTGTTAAATGTATTTACTACAGTAAGCTTAGCAGACAAAAAAAAATATTGGATGTCTAATTTCTTTCTTAATGTTTAGTTACTCCAACCCTTGCATTATTTTAGTGTTTAACATGCTGTTGCAAATTAAAATCCTGAAGTGTCCTAGTATTGCATAATGCTCATTGAATACAGATTTGGCCCTGTGCACTTTACAGTTATTCTGGAAGGGCTTCCTCATGCCCCTGGTCTTTCAGCACAGACAATATAAAGAGTATTTGGGAGGGACAGTGTTGGATAAAGGCAAACTCAGAGTTTGGCCAGCATCATGCTGATTTATTTTCATCCAGGAGCGCATTGTCACGTTATAAAGATGGATATGGAAGCAAGCGCAGATCTTCTAACATTTAACAAACAAACAAACAAAATACAAAGACACAATAACACGAGGCAAAATACTGTGGCAAAAACTAAACATGGAAGCGTGGACAAAAGCATAGATAGACGATACGTAAGACAAGGAAGCAGTACAAACAGTGGCTTTATAATGGAGTGCTCGTTAAACAGAAACGTGATGCAGGTGGTCATGTGACAGTGATGTAGTATGGTGCAGTGGCTGCTGGGAAATGAAGTCCAGAGTTCCCTACTTGATACATGACACGCATTAAGTTTTTATTATTATTATTATTATTATTTTGCCCAAGCAGTTTAGTATATAGCAGGGTTCTCATTCTTTTTGCAGCCCATTAACTGTATAATACATTCCCTAGACCCCATCAGCATAGATTTATTTTATAAACATAATCCAACTAATTATTTATATGTATGCTTGAGCTATTTATTTTGTGTTGTATGTTCTGGAATGAACTGTTGTCTGGTTCAAACATAGAGCTTTTCATTACTGAATATATAACTTTTTAAATTATCATAAGATTTATGATTATTTATAGGCCTGCTCGTGTTTGAGGTTTGTTAATGAGGTTTGGATTAAAGCCATTCAGTTCAAATGACCAGTCAAACAGGATACAGGATGTCCAACTATACTGTATTATAGTAAACTAGTATACTATACTAAACTATAAAAACTCAGTACTTTGACAAAAAATTATGGACCCGCTGGCAATGCTTCACTGAACCGCTGGTTTTCCCCTGACCCTACATTGAGGCCCACAGGTATGTAGTATAAATTATAAAATAACCTGTGTCTTTTTTATTTACTATGCAAGATATCACTTTTGTAATCTAATCATAGAACACAACGTCTTAAACTGATACACTGAAAATGAAAGTCTACCCAGAATTCTCATATCGTAAATGAAATCATAAAACTCTCAGGACGAGGCTTCGTGGCTTAGCAACAACAACGGAAATTAAACTTCTTAGAGAACGTATTGAATTATTGCCGTGCAAAATACACAACAAAATTTGATCTGCCATAGCGAGCGACTCTATCCTTTGTGTCACTGTCAGCTTGTGTTATAATCACTAGCTCCCTAACATCATCATCTGTGTGTGCAGAAATTCAAAGAGTACCTGAACGGAAGCAACCTCATCATTAAACTGCAGGCCAAGCACGACCTCCTGAAGCAGACGCTGGGGGAAGGTGAGTGCTTGCATAACGAGCGCTAAATGCCAAGTGTCAGACCTTGTGTAAAGGTCTCTCTTTGTGTCTTTGGTCACTGCAGGATAATGTCAAATTAAGAGAGAGAGAGCCAGCACTTTAATGAAGAGTGTCGTTGAAAGGCTTCCTTTCATGCCTGGTCTTTAAAGAGTGTTTGTGGTTCAAATGGGTGATTAAAAGAAGATGGTGGTCCAGCTTTTCTCCAGGTCCTAATTCCTATCTGCTCACTATATTATTGGGGGAAGTTAGGAAAGGGTTAATACGCTGCGTAATATGGTGTAAGTGCAGAACACGTTAACAAAACAAAAATGTGAGCGCGAATTAGGTTAAACAAGTAAAACCTAAAACACAACAGCAATTTCAGAAACACATCAGCGTTAACTGAAAACAGAAAGGGTAGGTCCTTATTGAGCACGATATGCCCGATGCTGATTGGAGAGCTGCATTTTTTCACTCTGTTATGTAGTTAGCCTGGCAAAAAGGATTTAATGCAAATTTACTCATGCTATTATAGTGATGAGTAATTCTTTCTTCTGAATAACCAAGCTTCTATTGGTGCTGGGCAATATACTGCCTAATATCAAAGATATAATATCAATATCGTGATAAAGTGTCAAAATACACTTTTCTAATATATCATGGATATTGTGATATCTTTTTATTAAATTCTTTTCCCCCCAAACTGACTGGAAGCAGGTGATATGATGTTAACTTTTTGTATATAATCTTTAAAATTTTTTAAATGTATTTGTTTTCTCCTTTTCATTGTTGAACATTTGTAAAAATGTATTTAATTTTTTTTATTACTTAATTTTATTTGACAGACATTAAATAGTATCATACATTTTTTTAAAAAAATGCAGCACTATACAGTTGCAATCAAAATGATTCAACCCCCATTGCGAATCAGGTTTATTGTCAAAATTTACAGACTTTCAGCTGTTTGCAATGAACAAACAAAACAAAAGCAATTGAAAGAGTTCAACACAAAGAATGCTTTGAGTGGTTTCCTCAAATTCAACTGAAAATGCAACTTATCATTATTTCTCCAGTTTCAAAATTATTCAACCCCCTGAATAGACTCTCTCACAACAGCACAAATATGCAAAACAGGTGTTGTCTCAAGCACATCTGATGCAACTAATCAAGGGCTTCATTAGTTGCATCAGGTATGCTTGAGCTGGAACACATGAAATATCTGAACTGGCTTGGGGTAGAAAATACTTGGAAATACCTGGACAGGACAGAAAAAGGAAGCTGTCAACGGCTGCAACCAGATTTCTGAGATGGCAGGTTGTGAAAAACCCTCGAGTGACTGCCAAAGACCTGCAGAAAGACAACAGGCACGGAGGTTTCAGCAAGCACAGTAAGGCGTGTACTAAACTCAGAAGGTTTCCATGCCAGAACTCCACCACTACTAAGATGTACACCACTACTGACCCAAAAGCACAAGAAAAGTTGACTCAAAATCATATAAATAAGCCACAGACCTTTTGGGATTATGTTCTGTGGAGCGATTAAACAAAACTGGAACTTTTTGGCATGATGGATCAGCAGTATGTCTGGAGGAAGAAGAAGGAAGAAACAACACTCTGTCCACAGTCAAGCATGGTGGTGGCTCGGCGATGCTCTGGGGCTGCTTTGCATCCTCTGGCACTGGAAACCTGCAGCATGTGGAAAGCAAGATGGATTCATTGGAGTATCAGGAAATCCTAGGAGAAAACGCCATGCCGTCTGTGAGGAAGCTGAAGCTTGGGCGTCATTGGACTTTCCAACAGGACAGTGATCCCAAGCATACCTCAAATTCCACCAAGGCTTGGTTGCAGAAGAAGTCCTAGAAGATTCTACAGGGCCATCACAGTTACCTGACTTGAACACCATAGAACATCTCTGTTGGGATTTGAAGAAGGTGGTTGCAACACACAAACCCAAGAATATTACTGAACTGGAGGCCATTGCTAATGAGGAATAGGTTAAGATTCGTCAGGAACACTGCCAGAAGCTATGCATCTCATTTGGAGCAGGTCATAACAGCAAAAGGGTGCTCTACTAAGTACTTAAGATGCTTGCCATGAAGGTTGATTAATTTTGAAATACATATACATATATGTAATAGATATATAATTTTGGTAATACATATTGTGTTTTGTAGAAATACCTTCAAGAATTTTTGCCCACTCCAATTTTATACTCATATTAATGCTGTGAAATCATATTTAAAATAACATCATAAAATACTCTAAGCATGAATAAAAGCATCAGGACGTTCATTTATGGTCATCTTACTGTAAACATCCTCCAGCTTTCAAGGTCTCTGAGAATGGCGCACACTGTAGCCAATCAGCAATGAGCATCACATTTGTTTGATTTTGTTGTTGTGTGTTTAGTTTTGTTTAGCATTTTCTGATTTGCTTTTATGTTATTTTGGTTTGTTTAATGTATTTTGCACTTACAGGCCACCCTAGAGTAAGGAAGTAGGTGTTCTTTTTTCCATTCTCCATAGAGAGAAACCCTCATCCTGATTTTTTGGCAGCTCTATTATGGGCAGTTTGCACCCAATCAATCAGCATGAGCGTTTGGGCAGCTGCTTGTGCGCTGTGTCTTAATCTAATGGCGGCGCAGTGTGCAAGAACCCAGCTGAGACCTGCTATGCGTATGGATGTTCCCAGACAAATATGCCCCCCTGCTACCCAGCAGCCCCGGCACTCAATTACACCAAATCAGACCAGACAGGGAGGGCTAGACGTCTGGGTCCTGTTTTGGCCACAAGCTAAACGTGTGTGTGTGTGTGTGTGTGTGTGTGTGTGTGTGAGTGAGACATATGGTGACTGCAGGTACAACCCCTGTTTTTAATTATTCACCTAATTGATCCTAGATGTATTAGATGATCTGGCTTACTAGGTGCACTCAGCTGTAGTGATATCCTCATGGTTGACGAGTTACGTGCCAGCTGGTGTCATCACCATATCTATGGACATGGCCAAAAGTCTAAAAGCTAACTGGGGCATAATCCAGCAATCTGAAAAAAACGGAGTAATGTTTCAAATTGGGCTCCTTCTCAACCAGCAACTTCTGAATGATTTTTTTCCTCCTCGGTTGGCTGCTCAAAAAAGCTTTCTCTGAGAAAAGCACCTCAATGACATTCACAGCAGATAAGCAAGTAGAATTATTTGGAGTAAAATTATCCTAGTAGGTCTTTTGGAGCTTTCATAGATATGGAATTAGAAAAAGAGAACACTAAGTGGTAAATAGGGCTGGACACTTTATAAAAGGGATTATTATTGTGGCGCTTCAGCTGAGCTATTTCTCTGGAAAATAACTAACAGGAAATGCACTGTTTCTTCACACGAATGCTTTATAGCACTCAGAGAAAAAAATGTCGTTACCCTGCTTCTGTTTTTTCTACATTTGTCAGAAGAAAAAATGTAAAATGATTTTTTCCATTGTATTTTTTATTTCATACTGGTGATACATTGACATAAATATAATGGCCTAGATCATATTTATTTGAAGAAGTTGCTCAACACTTGTTTATTTTAAAACGCTGATTCATTTTATAGCCATAGGATTCATTTTTAGATAGTCCCTTGTGTACCACTGTTCAGTGAAGGGACACACCCTCTTTTTCTATTAGCATATTTTTGGTCCAGTGATGGCTGCTGGGACTATATGTGACAGACGCACTGTGGGTGTGTCTGTCGGTTTCCTCAAAACCCTTTTTTAGTCTTTTACATTGCCATGTTTCAGACAAATGCAGCACAGTTAATTGACCACATACATCCACACGCAGACGTTCCTGTTTCTCACCCCTGCGAGCCGTCTAGCACCCCACAGGGAACTGTTAAGGTTTCTACAGCGACCAGAGCACTCCTTTGTCTATATATCAGGGATGCCGTTCACCCATTCATCCTTCTCTCAATAGACTGGGTCACTTTCACTAAAACCCCACACCCAATCCATCAAAGGTCTACAGCTTAGAGCACAACATCTTATAATAGTTCTGATCTCCCTCCCCCCTTCTCCCCCCCCCCCCCCCAAATTCTTCATTTCAATTCAATTCAATTCAATTCAATTTTATTTGTATAGCGCGTTTAACAATGGACATTGTCTCAAAGCAGCTTTACAGAAAAAAATTATTCTTTCCCTCTTTTGCAGGAGAAAGGGCTGAGTGTGGAACGACAAGGTAAGACCTTTGGGAAAATTAGTTCTTTAGAGCATTTTTCCTGATTGAAGTGACACTTCATGTGATTGTACATACCTGAAAGTGTTAAACACTAAATAATCAAGTTTTACATGCGAAAATGATTACTCCAATTTTAAGCACTAATGTTGATATACTGTATACTGCTGGTTTAATTCACATTTGAGCTACTTGCACTATGCAGTAATGACAACACCCTAATGCCTAACCTAAACGCAGTGCATTATTCACTGCTAGATGATAATAGATCATTAAAATATATAAAAGTACTAATCATGACTGTAGTATTATAAAGTTCTATCTGGGTTAAGAAGAAATGGAAGATATATTGAGAGAATGTTATAACTATAGATACCCAGTTCTCACTTTATATTTAAATTCTTTAGGCAAAGATATGAATTGCATGTTTTTGATCTAACTCCAGAGCTAATTTGTCCTAGAGAAAAAAAGTGTGAAAACTGGTGCAAAATGTACTACAATTCAGAAGGTAGTTTTTTTTTTTTCTCATTTAAAAATGTCTCTCTTAGTCCGCTCTTTGCATCCTCATTCAGCTGAACAAACAATCCAGAACAAGTCAGTGACAAAGAAAGAAATGGAAGGAAAGGCAAATATTTATTTTCTTGGCCTGCCCGACTTAGTTATTGCACAGCGGTCGAAGAGGACTTGTCCCCAAGCTGTCATTGGCAGGTTCGGTACTTTCACTGAGTAGAGTTAGAAAAGCTGTGCCATTCTTTGCGATAGAGAGAATAGAGCGTCCGCTGGCAAGCAGATGTCAGCCACCATCTGTGCACATACTCCTGAAAACCTGTTCAAACTGCTGAGTAAAATGCTATGGCACATACCGTTGCTCCAGAGGCGGACATTTACTGTTCATCAGCTACGACTTTGAACCATTAACCCTTTCTGAAACGTTTACATTATTAAGTCCCTCCAGGATTTTGCGATCACAGAAATGAACGCAAAATCAAGTAAACTCTGCAATAAGGCACATTATGTGACATCAACACAACACACATTCATCCAAAGCCCTCTTCAATTCCCGTTCGTTGAACATGAGTACAGCTAAAAAGGTCTCATTTACCAACAAGCATCATTGCATCGATTTCATGCAATTGCAATTTCACCAATTCAAGTGGTTTTCCACAAAAAAGCACAAAAAACCCACAAATTACAGCGCAAATTTTGAAAAAATCTGCAGCAAAATTAAGCACAAAATACTCTATGGACTCCTGTACGGACTAATTAAGGAATGTCTTGTGAACTTCTGTTTATATGTTTACAGCTATGATAGCAGCATTACGTGGGTCATTCCTTTCATGCGCTGCTACCGCGCTTGTTCTAATATATAATTGTTCCCATATAGACAACTTACACAGGGCCTTGTATGGTGGCCAATCCTCATACACAGATTAAAAATGTGTGTAACTGTTAATATGGTGAAGTTTTCTGTTAGGAGATGTTTAGCATTTTTTGGGAGGAGTCTCCATTGTCAGAGCTTTAACAGTCACAGGTAAAGCTGTTACTTTACGTTTGCCGACACATAAAAGTCTTCAAGATAGACGAATTAACACTCTGCAGTTTCTTGGTAACATGACAAGCTGTTTGTTTGTCTTATTAACTACAATAAGACATGGGAGGTGCTTGTGTAAGAACGACTGTTTATAGCTGCCATCATGTAAGTGATAACGTGAATGAATTTAATGTTCTACAACATTAAATATGACTGTAAATTAGAGATGCACCGATACTAAGTTTCTCAGCCAATAGCGATTATTCAGAGTGATATCAGTCGGTACCGATAATTGGTGGTTCTGCCTTTTATGCCTTCTTTTATATTAATAATAATTAATTCCACAATTCTGAAGGAAATGCAAATAAAACCTTTATTCTCTCCATTTCAACAAGTTGTCTCAAGTAACTGGTCTCATAAACAGAAAACACATTACTCTAATTAACATTAAAACATGAACTAAATTCTGAAGATTAAAGTAAGATTTCTTAACTTATTGAATGTTATTAATTCATATTAACAGAATGAATTGACTGAATTCTAAAAAACCTCCTGTTTTTTACCTCCTGTAATTGTCACCCAATTCAAGGTAATTCCACACAAGAGACATCATCTTTACACACAGCACAAATTCGATGTGTTTTCCCGCCCTCTTTTGATTGACAGGATATAATCGGCCCTGGTCATCGGATGTTTTTAAACTATCAGCCCATGGCTGATAGCCGGAAAAATTGCCTTTATCGGCCGATACAGATTATTGGCCGATACATCGGTGCATCTCTACTATAAATTGCTAAAAGTACAATGTATTACTTATTAATAACCAAAAAACTGTCAGCTTAAACATTTCAGGATGTGCACAAATAA
The DNA here is from genome assembly GCF_023375685.1 of Ictalurus furcatus. Taxonomy (NCBI): domain Eukaryota; kingdom Metazoa; phylum Chordata; class Actinopteri; order Siluriformes; family Ictaluridae; genus Ictalurus; species Ictalurus furcatus. Next base: position 24,457,679 of record NC_071265.1, on the reverse strand, counting down.
ATGCAGTCAAAACTAGGGTTTGTAGTTAATATGAGATGTTTTCGTCAGGGAGAAAAAAGTCAGTGCATAGAAAGAATGACTCCTAAATAACTGTGGTGGCTAACCTTGAAGAATAACTCCAGAACTAAACATAAACACCAGCATATGTAGTTTTCCTGGCATTTACAGCTAAGTGCAGTTCAGTGTGATATTGTATCAGGTTGTGTGGGCTGTCACAACTCTAGAAAGCAATTAAGCATTTCCTAGCACAGTGTGTGTTTCTGTACCAGGCTGCTGTAAAAGCCACTTAACATTGGTGAACACACCTTCTCTACAGTTGGTATGAGGGGTCATTAATGAGATCATAATTATTTTTTATTAAGGTGAAACACGCTAACGCTGTTATTTATTTAAACATGTCATTAGCCACTAAAACATTTTCTTTTGAGTTAATCAAATTTGTAGATTTCAGGTAGACATTTGGACTTTAGACATTGCATGGTGTAATATTTCATTACATTTGGTGTTGTGTGTGTGTGTGTGTGTGCGTGTTTTTGTTCCTTCTTGCCGTATTCATTTCCCAGACCCCCTACCCTACCCCCGAAACCACAGAAACTACGGAAACCCCGGCCACGCTCCGTCTATAATCATAAGCTGTTTAATGGAAATATGGAGACCTTCATTAAGGTACCATGTTGTTATAGACAGCACTCTCTACTGGAATGGAGGGCTGACTGTGGCACGCAGGCTATTTATCCTCTGTTCCTTAGCACTCGCTAGCTCCCTTCCTTTGTGCCTTCCTGTAACTCACGCCTCCTTCTTCTCCTGGCAGTTATGATGCAGATTATAAGGGTGGTTTTCACACACGAAAACCAGTTGACACACAGAAATGTCTTTTTTTTTTTTAAACAAATAAACAGGATTAGCTGTGTTTATATGATAGATGTGCCACCCTGTGCTGCATCCTGAGCCATTCCAGCAACCGCTCTGAGACTCAGGACGACAGTGTCGTCTCCATGGCGATCCTGTCGTTCCTTCCTAATCTGTGATTGTCTTGCTTTTCTCACCCCTCTGCTCCTCTCGCCACTGCTTTCTGTCCTAGGGGAAGAAGGAATGCCCGTATTCGCCACCAGGTACATTAGCACAGAGCAAAAACAAAAGTGTCATTTTGGTTTCTTATGCCACTGGTGAACAAATGGACATTCTCACTTGTCTAATCAGAAGTGAGTTCAGTGGTCCGTGCACCTTTTGTTCATTCTATTTTGTGTCAGCAACAGAAATGGAAAAAAAATGAATGGTTATTCAGTCATTGTTTCAAAATCCAGGCAGGAAAAACGAAAACGTAAGTCATATCGCTGTTGCCTATAAGGCCTTAAATCATTAGTCATAAGTCACGGACAACCAGTATGCCTGTGACTCTTAGCCAGTGACTCTGTGATTCCACTATGGAAATAAAAGTGGCTAAAGCTTTAAATGAGGAAGCACAGGGGCCTGGCAGACCTAGCTACCTCTGTACTGATGGTAAGAAGAGACCAAACATCCTCATGTTTATTGGAAAGATTGCTTATGATTAGGGATGCGCCGATCGATCGGCCGCCGAACGGTATCGGCCAATAATCACATTCTATGACTCGGTCGGTAGTCTCTAAATTTGGCCGATCTCATGAACCGATCGCAATTTGATGATGTAAAACCTGTGAGGGCGTGAAACACATGATGACATTAAACTTTAGCGCTGCAGTCATGTCATCACCAGTGTGGAAATATTACAAGGCCTCAAGAAACATTGAAAAATTCACCATTTGCCGTCTATTTTTAAAGGCCTATTCAAATGTTCATTGTAAAATGAATATGTACTGTGCTTATTTATTTGATTCTCAATTAAAACAACAATCTACAACATTATATAGTTATCTACAACTTATATAGTTTTACTACAAATTATATAGTTATCTACAACATAATATACAACTTGTCAACAAGAAATCGGTAATCGGTATCGGCTGCAAAAATCCTGATCAGAGCATCCCTACTTAACCACCCCCCCCCCCCCACTTTTATAGCCTATTACAGAAGATCAATTATGCTAATCTTACCCACAGCAACTGTTTTCAGGATTTGTTTTTATAATCATGAGGATGTTTGGCCTCTTCACACCCCCAAAAGAGCTAAACACATTATTTACATCAATACAGTTGTCAATACAGAGGCAGCTAGGTCTGCCAGGGCTTGCCTCATTTATAGTTTTATTTACACCTCTAATTCCAAATGTGTTTGGAATTAGAGGTGAATTATTTAAGAAATATTCAGCACAGAATCTCCTAATAGTCCCTGAGGAAAGGCCTTTTGTTTCATCACAATCATGTGACAAGATCATGTTTTTTTGTATAGGAAAATCTTTTTCCCTCCTTGTCTATAATTATTTTAGAATACAGTTACAAAACCTAAAGCTACCTAAACCTAAAGAGCCATACTGTAGGTGTATTGGTTGGCCTAGACCAAGGATTTATGGCCCAATTAGCATCAACCCGTTTTGCTGACCCATGTTTTTAATTTACAAAGAAACACAAGTTTTTTGAATGGATTTATCTGCTATTTCTGACAATATATTTATATATTTTTAATTACTTGATTTTTTTTTCTCTCACCTGGATTTTGACACAATAATCATAGAGCAATTCGTTGTATTTTTCATTTTTTTATGGACATGAAAATAGAATAAACAACAAGTACACTGACCTTATAATCGCTTTTAACATATACTTAACATATACTTTAATTGGAAATGAACATTTGTTGAGAACAGATGTGCCTAATGTGCTGTTCTTTTCTATAATGACTCTGCATGCTTTAAACCCCAAAGTTTCAATTCAGTCATATTCTGTACTTGAATATTTGAATGTATTTAAATAAATGCCAACAAACTAACAGAACCCAAAGCCTCAATGCCCTCAACTAATATTGGCACCCTTGGTAAATATGAACAAAGAAGTCTATGAAAAATTGTCTTTATTGTTTAACTTTTTGATCTTTTGTTAAAAAAATCACAAAAAAACACTCTGCTCTCATGGATATAAACCAAACACAGGTTTATCAAAAAAAAAAAAAACCCAACACTTTGTTAACTATCACTGTTCAACAGTTATTGGCACCCCTATGAATTCATATGAGAAAAATATATTTGAAGTTTATTCCCATGGATATTTTTAAAAAATTGTACATGTTGGTGACTAGGAAATGCCCATTTCCACCATCGGGGCAATAATTACGAAGTTCCAGTAAACTGGAAATGTTATGAATCAACCTGGAAGAGGACGTGTGTCTATATTGTCTCAACACACTGAAGAGGATGGTTCGAGTGGCCAAAAAATCTCCAAGGATCACAACTGGAGATTTGCAGAAGTTAGTTGTGTATTGGGGTCAGAAAGTCTCCAAAACTACAATCCAAAGTCACCTACATCACCACAAGTTGTTTGGAAGGGCTTCAAGAAAAAACCTCTACTCTCATCCAAAAATATTTCAAGGGTCTTGCCAGAGACGAGTGGAACAAAAGGGATCAGATTCTGTGGTCAGATGAAAACAAAATAGAGCTTTTTGGCAATAAACACCAGAGGTGGTCTTCACGCACACAGAGAGGTAGCCATATGGAAAAGTACCTCATGCCCACGGTTAAATATGGTGGTGGCTCTTTAATGATTTGGGACTGTTTTTCCGCCAGAGGACCTGGACAGTTTTTAGGATACATGGCGCCATGGACAAATATCATCATATATTAAATGAAAACCTGACTGCCTCCAGAACCAGAAAGCTTAAAATGGGCCGTGGTTGGATGTTCCAGCAGGACAATGATCCAAAACATACATCAAAATCAACACAAAAATGGTTTACTGACCACAAAATCAAGGTCCTGCCATGGCCATCTCAGTCCCCTGACTTGAAATCCATAGAAAACCTGTGGGGTGAACTGAAGAGGAGAGTCCACCAGTGTCAACCTCAAAATTTGAAGGATCTTGAGAGATTCTGTATGGAGGAATGGTCTCAGATCCCTTGCCATGTATTTTCCAGCATATCCTACATTATAGGAGAAGACTCAGAGCTGTGATCTTGGCAAAGGGAGGTAGCACAAAGTATTGGCTAAAAGGGTGCCGATAATTGTTGCACACCTATATTGAACAAAAGATAAAAAGGTTCAACAATACGGACAATTTTTCACAGTTTTCTTTGCTCATATTTACCAAGGGTACCAATATTAGTGGATGGCACTGTACATACACACATACACATTCATATTTACATACATACATACATACATACATACATACATACATACAATAGATATAAAATGTCTATAGAGCCTTGATAATTGCAAGGTTTTGTCATGTAAAAAATTATACCAAGATAAATCCTCTCAGATCTTTTCCCAACTTTAATGTGATACAGCTACCAACAAAATTCAAGTGAAAATCTAATAGAATCGTTTTAGGAAAAAGAAAAAGAAAAAACTTGCATTAACCTGGTTGCACAAGTGTGTACACCCTTTTATAATGGGACATGTGACTGTGCTTTTTATTGTCCACCTGTCATCGGTGAACTGATTCTGATTAACCCCAAATAAAGATCAGTTGTTTCTGTAGGAAGTTCTTTCTATAAAGCATGTACATATGTAGCATATTATGGAGAGGTATCAATCAGGAGAGCGATACAAAAGAATTTCCAAAGGATTAGATGTATCATGGAACACCATGAAGGCCATCAACAAGCCCATCCAAACTTTGCCAAAAACCTACGTGGTCACGCCAAAGCATCTGGCAAAATTTGTTATGGTCTGATGAGACAAAGGTAGAACTTTTTGGGCATAATTCTAAAATATATGTTTGGCACAGCTTATCACCCATAGAGCACCACACCCACAGTGAAGCATGGTGGTGGCAGCATTATGCTATGGATCTGTTTCTCTTTAGCTAGGACTAACTAGGCCAGTCTATTTTAGCACAACAGCTACACGACTCGGTTAGACAGCTGAAGATGAAGAAAAATGTCACCTTCAAAAAAATCCAAGTCAATGAAGGAATGGCTTCAGAAGAAAAAGAGCAATGTTTTGTTATGGCCCAGTCAGAGCCCAGAACTAAATACTATCAAAAACCTGTGGAATTACTTTTTCCTAAAACTTTTCTATTTGAAAAGTTTTCTATTTTCCAAGTGAATTCTGTTGGTTGTTATATCACATTAAAGCTGGAAAAAGATCTGACATGATTTATCTTGGTTTCATTTATTAGATCACAAAAATGTCTGCATTTCTTCTATTTGGCAACTACTTCCATACATGTGAAGACATACCACCATTACAGTTTATTTATAAGCCATATTATAACTTGTGTGTGTGTGTGTGTGTGTGTGTGTGTGTGTGTTTTTCACATCACTGTTCTCAGGATTCAGGTCAGCCCATTCCTCTTGTGGTGGAAAGCTGCGTTCGATACATCAATCTGTATGGTAAGCAGTCCAGATTTAAGTTTGGTTTGCACTTCTTAGAAGCTCTTATTGGTTGTAAGTGAGCTCTCATTTTTATTATAAACACAGCTCTTTCTTATCATTCATGGAGAGTGCTATGCACACTAAACGGCAGGGTGGAGGATATGTAGATTTAGCGCAGATGCTAATTTGAATACTCATCTGTGCAGATGCATCTGCTGAAAGTTTTGTGATTGTTGGAAGCTTTGTAAGGAGACAGTTCTTCCAGTGTGCCATCTGTTGGAGAGTGGGTGAGGTAAAGTCAGTGGAATATGGCTTTTCCACTCAGTCGCAGTGAAAGTGGATTCAGTGATATTGATTGATAAAGATACAGGAAGCCATTTTTTGTTTATATGAGACACTGTGTGTAGTTATTGATTTTTGTTTCTGGAGTATAAGATTTCTTAGAAAGGGTTTTGTCCACAAACAATAAAAACACCAGCCATGCATCAGTATAATACTATGATTTATGTTATGGTATTTAGAGTATTTTGAGATGCAGCCAGCAGTGTTTCAGACACTCAGGTCCAGAGTTATGATTGTACTGGAATTTTCAACAGTGCCTCAAGATTCATTGCCACTGCTAATTCTGATGGCACTGAAGCTGGTTTTTTATTTGTTACTAATCTGTGTCCTTTGGGTAATAAAAAGGAGGGCAGTATTAAGTAAATTAGATGGCATATTATGGTCTGAACACTGGGCAGCAGTAAAACTGGACAGCTGTGTGATTTATTGCATCTCTGTTAACTCCCAGTTGAAAAATATCCTCGACCGAGCTCTATAGCTGCATGTGTGTAATGGTTCCTCCTCCCAGGACAACATGTCCACACATTTTCACACATAACAACATGAGCAGACCATCACAGTCTTCCTGTTTCATTCCAAACTCTTCTCTTTTGTGACATAGGACTGAGTCAGATAACCATCCTCATTTCATTTCCTTTACCTGACACATCATGTCTGCTCTGGCCTAGTGGCATTCCCTATCTAATGAAATCTCAGAAACTGACCAGAGTAGCTATCATAGAAACCACATGTCCCTCAAAAGCAGGAGGGCATGTGTCTCATGGAACAGAAGGACACTTTACAGCCATATTGCATTTCCCTGCTTTATGTTATGCATTTTCAATGGCATGCCTTGGCATGCCTTGAGTCTTTCTGGTGTCATATTTTTCATTTTCTATTTCAGGTCTGCAGCAGCAAGGCATATTCCGAGTTCCTGGATCTCAGGTGGAAGTCAACGATATCAAAAATTCATTTGAGAGAGGTGGGTTTGCAGGGGAGGAAGCATACGTGTTTTCAAATTGCTTTTATTTCTTTAACTCGTTAGCTTGTGTCAGAAAAGATTATGTAACAATTAACATAACAGATGTATTGTTTGATACAAAGATCTCGAATTGATACCGCCACAAATCAAAGAATACATTCAACAGAATATGAATACATTCATAATAAAGTAGGTTGTATGTCGTACAATACTGCTTATATTACGTGAGGTATAATAAAGCTTAATCAAGCACACACTCCCTCTGAAAAAGTAGCTTCATCTTCACCTCAAATCAGGAGAGGCTGCAGGGGTTTAAAAAAAAACACAAGCTTATCCTAAGCATGCAGTTTTTCACAAGCTAATGTCCCACATATTTGCATACTTGCATACTAGCATATTAGTTTTGGAAAAGCAGCAAAGTCAGCTGCATGCATGAGCTGGAAAACTTGCCCAAATCTTTAAGGTCTGGTGTAAGGGAGCACTTCCTTGTAAGTTACAATACTGACTGCCAGTGAATGGCAGGGCAAATCGTTACAGTATGCAGAATCTGCCAAATAAATAAGAGCACAATAGCTTCTGAGTGGGGCAAGAGAAACACGTCCATCCTATCATTGGTAGATCGCGAGTTCAAATCCATTGCCTGCATAAGACATATATACAGGCAATTCTTATGTTTGCTGCATTGAAAAGGTATCATATCATGTCGAATTTGAATTGTGTGTATCATTACACCCCTACAAACACAACCTTCAGTTGAACCTTCAAAGACCAACCTCTTCCATGAACTAACCCCTTACTTGCACTTACACTAGCTCTTACACCTCTCCTCACTTTGCTCCTCTAGCACTCGATTAGAAATCTTGTATGGTAGCACTACTTGTAGTGTTCTCTGCTTGACACAATGCTTTGCTTGTATTTCCTCATTTGTCTGCTAAATGAATAAATGTAAATGTAAGACAAAAAATGTAAGAAATATTCATTATCCAACTCAGTAGCTTTTCACTCATGGCTCTGCTTTTTCTCCTTAACCACATACCGTATTTTAGACACATAGCCCTTGTTGTGTGTTATGCAATAATTTATTCATAGCCCTCTTCCCATTCATGTTTGCCCAGCATATATAAATGGATAAACATCAGGAAATTGCAGTTGAGGAACTTCTGCACTAGTACAGCCTCATGAATTATGAACACACTGAGTATTTCCTCTTTTAGGTGAAGACCCACTTATCGACGATCAGAGTGATCATGACATAAACTCAGTGGCAGGGGTTCTGAAGTTGTACTTCAGAGGCTTGGAGAACCCAATCTTCCCAAAGGAACGCTTCCTGGACTTCATCTCCACCATTAGTGAGTTCTCTTCTGTGCTACATGATTGCATGTCTTCAGTGTTCAATGTCACACTAATTTAACTGAATGAGGAAAAGAAAATGGATTGCACCAAATAAATACTCATGGATTAGAGTAACTTGGCAACAGTTGGTAAAGCGATTATGAAAGGCAAATGTGATATCTGAAAAATATTTTATTTGTGTGTTTGTTTCAGAGCTCGAGTCATCTGCTGAAAGAGTCCATCACCTTCAGCAGATCATAGTCACTCTTCCACGTACCATCATCATCGTCATGAGATACCTGTTTGCATTCCTCAATCAGTGAGTCTGAGGTTTTCAGTTTCTTGACATAACTGTATTATTTATGTATGAGAGTGAGTGTGTGATTAGTTTCACACATGTCTCTGTGTTTCTATTGTATGTAAAGGACTCGGCTGCATAGTAAATCAGCAGGTGTATGAATAACTGGTGTTCATTATATTCAGAGTTATTGAACAGCCCCTACTGTTTATGTCCTATTCATTGCCACGTCTGGCTGTCTGCAGTACTTTAGAAGTTATTTATGCCAGTGAAAAGCCATTGCTCTCTGCTGTACTATACCTGTCTTGTTTTATTATACTATTATTAATGCTTCTTCTTCCCCTTTCCCCTGCAGAACAAAAATCAGTTTCACATCCTGAAGTTTTATCTAGACAGCTTCTTTATTTATGTGCTTTTTCATTTTGCTGGTCCTCCAGAATTTTAAGCTCTCATACACTTAAGTTTCCATTTTCAGTAGTGTTTAGTTACAATGGTGTCTGGATGCAGTGTAATGTCACTATGGAATTGAGTTGAGTGAATCCAATTGGTGGTATGGACCTTGAATGCCAGAAAAATTTTAAACTTTGAGTCATGACTTGCACCTAACTTGCAGTGGAGCTTGAAAGTTTGTGCATCCTTTAGAATTTGCTATATGTCTGCATAAATATGACCCAAAACATCATCAGATTTTCACACAAGTCCTAAAAGTAGATATAGAGAACATCTGGGTTATGCATGTAACCCTGTTCCCTGAGAAGGGAATGAGATGTTGCATTAGCTGAACGCTGCGGGAAGTGCCCTCGCGCGTGACCGGTATCTGGTAGCTTATGTAACATCATGCCTATTTATAGGCCTGCCGTGATCAGGTGACGTGGCAGTTAAGCGTGTCGCGTGATATATAAACGACACCTGTGAACCTCGCCGTCAGCCTCTATCTCTTTATCTGAAGCGAAGACACAATTCACAGGCATGCCCCAGTATGACATAGCTACGCAACATCTTGTTCCCTTCTCAGGGAACAGGGTTAAATGCGTAACCCAGATGTTCCCTTTCAAAGGGAACTCCACATTGCGTTAGCCGAATGCTGCAGGAACGAGAATACCCACTCCGTCATACTGAGGGTACGGCCTGTTCAAAAAGATCCGAGCCCGAGGGTCACTGCAAGATACTTCACCCTGGGCCGGAATGTATATCCAGGCTGTAATACTTGTGGGAACAGAGCGATCGGGGGAAAAGCATATAGATGTGACCTCGGCCACATATGCAGTATAGTGTCCAGCCCTATTGGTGCAGGAGGAGTGAAGGCGAACCACAGCGGGCAGTGTGTTGTCTCCTCGGAGGCGAACACATCCACTTCCGCTTGGCCAAACTTCCACCATATGGACTCCACCACCTGTGGATGGAGCCACCAATCCCTGAGCCTCACCCCCTGCCCCACACACTGAAAAAACTTTCCCTCTGCCCAGAGAAGAATTTAGTTGCGCCTTCCTGAACAGGGGGCGCAAACATAATCCTCCCTGGTGGTCGCTATATGAGACCACTGCTGTGTTGTCTGTCAACACATGGTGACCTCTCAATTGAGGAAGAGAGAATTTCAGCGCTAGAAATATGGCCCGTGTTTCTAGGCAATTTATATCCCACTCCAGATGAGGGCCGCTCCAGAGACCATGAGCTGAACAGCCGTCTAAGACCGCACCCCAGCCTGTGAGGGAGGTGTCTGTCATTACCGTCTTGCGATAAGGAGACACCCCTGGAGTGTGACCCAAGGCTAGAGACTGGGGACACTTCCAAATTCTCAGAGCATGTAGGCATCGGCGTGTGACACTGAATACTCTCAGAGTATGAAACTCCCAACTTTTCAGCCACCAATGAAACGGTCTCCTGTGCAATAGGCCCAATAGTATGATGTTGGCTGCTGCTGCCATAAGCTCCAACAGTCTCTCGTAGTGACTGAAGGGGATGCCAAGATCCAGCTTTATCTTGCTCAATGTTGATAGGATTAACCTACGCATGTTGGGGATAGAAATGCCCTCATTGTAGTAGAATCCTTATAACCCCTAGAAAAGTTGTCCACTGCACTGGAGAAAGCATACTTTTCTGAGGTTCAACTTGAGCCTCAAGCTCTTCATGTGAGCGAGAACAACATTTTGATGTTGAACTGCCAGTTCCCTGGATCGTGCTAGAACTAACCAGTCATCCAGGAAGTTTAGTACACGGATGCCCTGGAGTCACAATGGAGCCAGAATGACATCCATGCACTTTGTGAAGGTGCGAGGGGATAAAGCTAGCGATATTTCTATGTGGAAATATGCACCGTTTAGATCTATAGTCACAAACCAGTCCTCAAACTGAATCTGTGGAACGATAAGTTTGGGCATCAGAATCTTGAACCTGTATGTCTGAAGAGTACAGTTCAGATGATGCAGATCTAAAATTGGCCGCATACTCCTCTCTTTTTTTGCGGACCAGGAAATAAAGGCTGTAAAAACCTCCCTCCCTCAGGGAACAGGGTACATGTTCTGTGGCCCCTTTGTTCAAGAGGGATCTTACTTCCTGTGCTAATGTCGGGCTCTGCTCTGTGCTGACTACTGTGGTGAGCACACCTCTGAACCGGGGGGGTCAAGCTCTGAACAGGACCCGGTAACCCTTTTCTACGGTAGACAGAAACCATGGAGACACATTTGGCAGTAGTTTCCATGCTGCCAGACGATCTTTTAGTGATGTTAACTATTCCACATTCTATTGGAGAGAAAGCATCAGATTTTTGTTGCCCTGTGACAGTTCGCTGACCAGAGAACACTGAAAACTTGGGACAGCCTTGGGTAGGGGAGGCCCTACAGTATTACTGGGGTCTAACTGCCCTAACAACCTCATGTCCCCTGATACATCCCTCTACGGCCCCTCAGGACCCCTCCTCCTTTGTCTGCTTAGCCTTTATGACCATTCTCAGATCAGGCCTAGTAGCAGGCCGCAACTGTGGCCGCCCAGTTCCCCTGGCTGTCTGCGGTTGGAGTCGGGCTGCCCTACTCGCCTTCTGTGCCTCCCTCGCACTAGCGCTGGCCCAGGCTCCACTCATGGATGTCCAGGTGAACTCGACACAACAGGGAAGGAACTGGCTGAATGCCACCATATGTCAAGCTTACTCAGCAGGTCTGCTTGGTAGGCCTGAACACTGCCATTGTCTGCAGTGACCCACAAGCAAGACCCACTACTGCATAGGCCTTGCCCACCAACCCCACGGTGGCCTTTGGATGACAAAGCCGGCCCCCCTAAATTACCTGCCGTCGATGGAGAGAGGTAGCTCGCAAGTGCCTCCTCCACCTTCAGCATAGTTAAATAGCCATGCCGTTCATTCCCCACGATGGCCGAATAATCCGAAATTGCGGGGTTATAAATACGGCTTATGCATGGTTTTCCCCCAGAAGTGTGATATTTTGTCATGCACTTCAGGAAGAAAGGGGAGTTTTCTGCAGTGTGAGGGATTTATTTTCACTGGGGAGAAAAAAGCTCATCCAGCCTTAGTAATCACTTCAAGCAGCTCTTTATATGCTGCTCTCAGTTATTAGCACACCCTTCTGTCTTCTCGGAGTTGGAGAGGAATTATTATTTTATTTTTATTTTTTCGTGTGTGTTGGGGTTGGGTTTTTTTTGGCTTTCCATAGTGGAAGGAGGAGTGGCGACCCGAGCTCCAAAATCCAGCGGAGAACTTGATCTGGAAGACAGAGCAAGAGATAGAGGCTGACTCTTCTTCCAAATCCATACGAGATCCCCGGCCCAGATCCGCGAGGCTCTGAAACCCAACTCCCTTCGTCCGAGAAGAGAGCGAGTCACGAGTGAAGCGGCCTAATTGTAAGGCGTTCACAATGCGCACAGTCAGACCTCTCCCGGGCTGCCATGGCGTGCTCCACCCTAGATACTTCACACAGAAGGTGTGCAGTCCTTCCCGTGATGAAACGGGAGCAAGGATTAACCCACTTCCTGAATTCTCTCACTCATACTTTTCTCCCATTTTTTTAAAGGGACAGAAAAGAAAAGAGATTTTTCTTTTTTTTTTGGAAAAGATAGAGAGGAAATGAAGAGTCTTTTTGCGAGCGTTACACAAACGACCAACATGCAGTCTCGCTGAAGATAAAAACTCTGACCGCGCGGTTCACAGGTGTCATTTATATATCACGCAACACGCTTAATTGCCACGTCACCTGATTACGGCAGGCCTATAAACATGATGTTACACAAGCTTCAGATATCGGCGCTTCCCGCAGCATTCAGCTAATGCAACGTGGAGTTCCCTTTGGAATGGGAACCCAATTAAACAAATGAGACAAAATATTATACTTGGTCATTTATTTATTGCAGAAAATGTTGGAGTGATATTTGTTTATTGATCACTCCTGGGGAGGGTAACAATGGTCTTAATCTCCATTTGTACTTAATCTGTCTGACTGTGGATTGGTGGAGTCCAAACTATTTAGAGATGGTTTTGTAAACTTTTTTTATCCTGATGAGCATCAACAACTCTTTTTCTGAAGTTCTCAGAAATCTCCTTTGTCCGTGCCATGATACGGTTCCACAAACATGTGTTGTGAAGATCAGACTTTGATAGATCTCTGTTCTTTAAATAAAACAGGGTGCTCACACCTGATCGTCATCCCACTGATTGAAATCACCCTACTCTAATTTCACCTTCAAATTAAACTTATAATCCTAGAGGTTCACAGATATGTAATACCAGATCATTTTCTTCAATAAATAAGTGACCAAATATAATATTTTTGTTTCATTTGTTTAATTGGGATCTCTTGGTCTACTTGTAGGACTTGTGTGAAAATCTGATGATGTTTTGAGTCATATTTATTCAGATACATAGAAAATGTTAAAGAGTTCACAAACTTTCAAGCACCACTTTACGTGTTCTTTTACCCACCAAAGTGTGAGCTTGTGATTTCTGCACAGTGGTGCAGTAAATCCAGACAAAATTATCACCTGTAAATTGGGGCTAAGTGTGTGCTATTAACTTGTCTGTCAGAGGACATGGTCGATGCAACAAGAACTTGACAGACAGTATTATAAGGACAGCTTTGTAAATCATAAACGTTTGTGCAGGTCGGAAGGAATACTGGATAAAATACCAAAGACAGCAAGAGGCTAAAAGTGTAGTGTTTTTCAACCTAGTGTCTATCCATCACATTTGTACTTCACATAGAATTTCAGCGTGTTTGTCCAAAAGCATGATAAAACACGCTTACTCAAAACTCACTTAAAATGGAAGTCAAAGAGAGATTGTTGAATTCTGTCAGTAAATGTTTCAATTCACAAGAATTACACTGTAATAATATGAGATGCCTTAAAATGACAATGATGTGAGAGAAAGTATTACCAAAGCTGAACTTACAAAGTTTTCTTATGTAGTTACCTATGAAAGCCTGGTTTTTTGGTGTCCATGTGACAGAAATTGAAACACTTCCATGTCTACTTTGTGGAGTGTTGACTATGCTGGTAAGGTATAACCAGGCTTGGGGAGTAACGGAATACATGTAACGGCATTACAAAACTGGTAACTGTAATCTGTTACAGTTACATCAAAAAACAAAGTAATCAGATTACAGGTACATATTGCAAAAAATGGGAATACTATCAGGATTACAATTTTTTCATTTAAAACCAAAGAACTTAATCTTTTGACATAACACAATATAGACAGCTGCTTGATTATAGGTCAGGTTCTCTCGCCAGTTGTGGCTCACATGAGCAACCTCCTAGTGCATGCACAAATAAATTTTGCACAAAATTAATTTGGTAGAAATGAACACAAATTGTTCTCTGAAATGTTTTTGTTAGGGTGACCATACGTCCTCTTTTCCCGGACATATCGTCTTTTTTGGACTTTAAAAAAGCGTCTAAATTTGAAAAATGTCCGGGATTCGGCCTTAGTTTTATTATGATGCGCTTTTGGTCTAATACTGCATCATGTGTGCGCATGTTTGCATTGCTTTAACCTCTCTGTGTAAGTCCCGCCTTCTTGCACACCAATTGATCGATTATAAAAGGCTTGCAGCAACTATTGGCCAAATTCCTGCCTCTCAACCAGCCTACTCTCAGCAAACATACAAAGGTGAAGCGCTGTTGTGTACGCCGTCAACATGGCATAAATGCCAGCTGTCCTGAGTCAAAACAATGCCCATGGCCATATAAGGTCATTTTTAATTTCATGTTATCACATTGCTTCATATTACATGGTCATTCAAATGTGTAAATCATGGAAGAAGGCACACTCATAGCATCTAAATTTTATTTTATTCCATGGACATTCAAAACAATGTAGGAATTAAACGTAAAACGTGGCCAGAGTGAAAACCATTTTATTTATATATATTTAGGTGATGCTAATAGTGTCTTTTTCAGTGTATTAAAGTCTGCATTCATAGTAACGCTGTTTTGTTTTCTGGGTATAACTTCTGTAACCTGGTTCTCTGATAACAGGAGTGAAGTATCTCACTATAGGAAACGCCTCGGGAGTGACCTATCCTGGAAGCACCAATAACACCATGTCTGCCAGGTGACGGACCAGTCACGCCTCCCTAACATATGAGACACTGCTGGAGGTCCCTTCCTCATTTTCAGCATATCTCTTCTCTGTGCAACTGCAAGGAGGGAAGTGTGATGAGATACCTCACTCCTGTTATCAGAGAACCAGGGTTACATGAGTAACCTAAAGTTCGGTATCTCACTATTTGTTTGGTATTTCACTATGGGATATAGACAACTCCCGTATTGCAGATATGCTGTCAGAAGCAAACCAGTCAACTGATGCAAATAAGTGTATATACATATACAAATCCCAACCTATTCCTCTAAGAATAAATAAAGGGACGTATGAGGGGGAGTAACAGTGTGTGAGATTGTTGGGTTTTTTTATTTATCCCTCTGAGACCGAATGAACAAATGATGGCTCTGTAACATCCAGCATATAAAATTGGACAAAAGTGCGTGGCGATGCCCAATTTGCTGCAACACAAATGTCCTGGGCTAAAATACCCTTGAACAGTGCCTAAGAAGTGGCCATGCCTCTGGTAGAATGGGCTCTCAGACCCTCTGGAGCTATACCCTATGAAGTCCCATGCTATTATAGGGATGTGGGCTCCACCAGGGGATCTAAGAAATCCACCTTCACTCTGTCAAACAGCCCAGACAGCCCCAGCCACAGAGCCCACTCACCCACCACTGCCAGGGTGGGGACGACACTCGGGGTTTTTGAGTGCCGCCTGAGCATGTTTCACCCCCAGGCATGCGATGCACAGGGGATGGGAATCCTTGCCCAAAATCATAGAGCCACATGCGCACGGATGCGAGGCTTCTTTCACCATCGCTTTTCCGCCTGCAGAACTAGCGGTCGCATGAAGTAGAAGACTCACCACAACGTGCCGCTTAGGAAAGAAACAGTGATGTACCTTGACGGCTCGTCTATGAACTGATAAACAACCACGTTAGCAGGTCTTGCTGAGGATAGCTTCCAGTATGATCTTTACAGGGAAGAGAACGAGAAGAGACCTTCAGCAGGGTCTTATATGTTAGGGAGGCAGTACTCCCTCTTCACGGCCGTGATTGGTCTGTCAACTGACATACGTGGTTTTATTGGTGCTTCCAGGTTCAGTCATGCCTGAGGTTTCCCATAGTGACATACCAAACGAATGCTTGAAAGAGAACCACAAAATCTTCTATATGAAACACCAGTCACATCTTATACAGAACTAGAGCTTGATTACAAATACTTTCACCAATGAATTCAGGAAAGCATTCTACAAAAAATTTTGTTTCACTTTAAACACTTATTGACTGACTCGATAATTGCCTTTAGACTTGCTTTACAAGTGAGTACACAGGTTTTCTGATATTTTCTCGGTACAGGAAAGTACGTTGACATTTTTGTCCATGGTAATTGTACATATGCAGGTGTGGTAGATAGAGATCTGGTTGTGAAAATAGGAGTATCCCTTTAAATGAATTCACTTAATTTCTTTGCATTCCTTTAAATAAAAAGATAAACCAGTCGAATGACAGTGTAATACTAAGATAAGCCAAATGTCAGTCCCTCCACGATTTTGTGATTTTAGTGCAGAAATTCATGCAAAATCAAGCAAACTCTACAATAATCTGAGGAGCTTGCAATTTAACCACAGATTTTCTGCAGATTTGGGCCAACATGTGATGTTATGTCATCACAATGCGCATTCAGCCAAAGCCCGCTTAGATTCACGTATATCGAACATGAGTACATCTCAAAGGTCTCATTTATCAACAACACTACTGTGAAAGACAATTTCGTGCAAAACAATTTTGTGCAACTGCAATTTTGCCAATTCAAGTAGCTTTCTGCAAAAGAAAGCACAGAAAACTCAGCAAATTGCATCACAAGTTTTGAAAAAAAAAAAAAACTCGCCACAA